>NC_135216.1:33514490-33818240 GCF_052324685.1 Brachyhypopomus gauderio
ATTGTAAGTTTGAGTTATTAGACATACTGTAAATATTTTTGCATATCTGGGTCCAGAAGTCGGCATCGGGGGTGATCAATAGGTCCACTTCCCATTTGGATGTGGGGATGTAGAGAGAGTTATCGGATTTGCAAATTGTTTTGTATATTTTAGATAGTAATTTTTTGGGAGTTAGGTTCATTAATGCCGAGATTAAAGGTGGATGGTTTATGTTTATAGTTAATTTATTGTACCCTGCTTGTATGGCTGATTTAACTTGTAAATATTGAAGGAATTGATTACTCTTGATGTCATACCCCTGGATTAGGGTGTTATTGTGGAGAATATGTTGTAGGTGCGTTATACCCTTGCTTGACCATGTATGGAAGTGTAGTGTCTTTTGGTTGCTTAAAATGTCAGGGTTGTTCCAAATAGGGGTTAATTTAGATGGAGATAAGGGGGACTTAGTAATTTTATGGAATTTCCACCAGGCTGACAGAGCAGATGATATTGTTAAAGACTTGAAACAAGGCAGTGATTTAACTGATTGGCTGAGGAATGGAAGATCTGAGAGTGGAATATTGCGACTGTGGGCTTGTTCAGAGTCTAGGAGAATATTGTCTGATTGGTACGGGTGAATCCATTTAAATATAAATTGCAATTGATTGGAAAGAAAGTATTGATAAAAATTTGGGGCGTTAAGTACACCTTGTGTTTTTGGTTGTTGAAGTGTGTTTAGTTTGATTCTTGGTGGTTTATTTTTCCAATAAAATTTGATGATTATTGAGTCGAGTGAATTAAACCAGGAAGTTGTCGGGTGAGTGGGTATCATGGAAAAAAGGTAATTGACCTTGGGGAGGATAGACATTTTAACTGTAGCTATTCGACCAATAAGAGATAATGGAAGATTCATCCATCGATGGAGATTGTCTGTTATGGTTTTGAGTAGTGGGGTGTAGTTGAGAGTAAATAACTCAGACAGTTTGGAGGAGATGTTAACACCCAGATAAGTGATATGAGATATGCAGATGGGGATTGGAGGTGGGGTAGTTGTCATATCCCAGCTATTATTGCATATTGGAAGAATGGATGATTTTTGCCAATTGATTGAGTAGTCAGATATATTAGAAAAGTTTTCTATGAGGTGAATAGTTTCACTTAGTGAGCTGTGGGGCTTCTGTAAAAATAATAAAATATCATCTGCATACAGAGAGATTTTATGATGAGTATTGTTTGTTTGGATACCGATTATTGAATTATTTTGCCGTATGGCTGCTGCAAGTGGTTCTATAAAGATAGTAAATAGATATGGAGAGAGTGGGCATCCTTGTCTACATCCCCTGTGTAATCTTTGTGATATTAATCCATTAGTAGTTACCGTGGCTGTTGGTGAAGTGTAAAGAATTTTAACCCAGTCAATGAATAATTCTCCAAATCCAAATTTCTGTAAAGTGGATATGAGGAAGAACCAATTTACTTTGTCAAATTCTTTTTCGGCGTCTAAGCTGATGAAGATTGTTTCTAGTTTTTGTTGTATTGAGTAGTCAATTAGATTGAAAAGTCTGCGTGTATTATTTGATGAATGTCTGTCTTTTATGAATCCGGTTTGATCAGGGTGAATTATGGATGGGATAATTTTGTCAAGTCTGTGTGCGAGGGTTTTTGTAATCATTTTAAGATCGACATTTAGGAGAGATATAGGTCGGTAGCTAGATGGTAGAGTTGGTGTTACGGTGGGTCTGCCCAGAGGCCGCCAGAGGACGCACACACACACACCTGCCTCTACCAACACGCCCACTCTAACGCTGCACACACCTCCTCACGCACAGCCACACCCTCGCTCCCAATCGCCCGAGTATTGACACCTGTTACTAATCAGCCTCGGGCTCTTTATATTCCAACAGGTCGCGCCGTCCAGTGCTGCGCATACTGCTTGCACCCCTCGCCTCGCAACGTGAGAGTCTCCCGTCGCCTCGCTGGTCTCTGCTCTACGCCTTTCTTGCCTTCTTACTTTCGTTTAACCTGTTGTTTTGTACTGCCTAGTGGCCTGAGTTCTTCTGTTTGTATTATGGAGAATAAAACCCTCGAGTCTCAACCTCTGCCTCCTGCTGCCTCCAACCCCGCGTTACAGAATGCGCAGCCTATGGCAGCTGGGGCTGAGGAGCCGTCGCCACTAGAGATCCTTGCCATGCAGGGCAGGACCATCGGGAAACAGCAACAGGAAATACAGGAGCTGAAGAACCTAATGCAGGTCATGTCCAGCTGTTTGCAGGTCCTCTCCTCACAGGCGAGTGCTTCCCCCTCCCGTCCGGTCCAGGAGGAGAAAGTCCACCTGGCTCCACCGGAGCCCTACGGAGGGGACCCGGAGAAGTGCGGAGGGTTCCTCGTACAGGTTGAGCTATACTTCAAGTACCACTCTCACCTGTCCGAGTCAAAGAGGGTTGCGTACGTGATCACACGTTTGACTGGCAAAGCGCTGGAATGGGCAGCGGCGCTCCTGAATAGCGAATCACCGCTCCTTTCTACCTACGCCGGTTTCATCGCCGAACTCAAGGAGGTCTTCCACCACCCAAGACAGGGAAGGGCGTGTGGACAGAGCCTCCTCAGGATGCGGCAAGGCGGGCGACCGGTATCGGAATACGCGCTGGAGTTCCGGACCCTGGCTGCCAGCACCGGATGGTGCGATGCCGCTCTAGTGGACGTGTTTGTGGCCAGCCTTAAGCCGGAGTTGCGTGCCGAGTTGGCATGCCGCCAGGAGGGCCAGTCTTTTAATCAGCTGGTTCGGCTGGCGGTGACCTACGATCGCTTGCTGCAGGAGAAGCGTCCGGTGTCCGGTTTCATGCCCAGCACACCCCCAGCACCCGCGCCTAAGGAACGAGAAGCCCCTGAGCCGATGCAGCTGGGAGAGACTACCGCAGCCAGAGAGACCACTCGCCCGGGCGGTGGCAGAGCTCGGGTGAGTAATTCCTTGACCGGCAGTTTGCTCTCCATTTCTGTATCGGTTTCTTACAAGGGTTGCTCTGTGGGGGTTTTCGCCCTAGTCGATTCCGGAGCGTCGGGCAACATAATGGAGCGGAGTTTGGCGGAGCGACTGCGGGTTCCCTTGAGAGAGTTGGAGATCCCGAGGCATGTGCAGGCGCTGGACGGCCGGCCGGTGGGCGAGGGCACCATTCGCTATCGCACCTCTCCCATCCGCCTCACCATACAAGGTCATACTGAACACATATCGTTTCACGTGCTGTCTAACCTGCGCTACCCAGTCACCCTAGGTCTCCCGTGGTTGCGTTTACACAATCCCCTCATTCGTTGGTCGTCAGGGCGTATATTACGGTGGTCCACCTCACCCAGAGGTGCGCATCGTCGCGCCACCACACGTCTCATGACCACTAGTATAGAGAGCCCTAATGTAGCCTCCCTCCAAGCGATCCCTGGGCAATACCGCCATCTGGCGGAGGTGTTCAGCGCCACCAGAGCAGCTCAGCTTCCTCCGCATCGCCCGTGGGACTGCACCATCACCCTCAAAGAAGGTACCACTCCACCTAAGGGCAGAGTCTACCCACTCTCTCAAGAGGAGGAGAAAGTCATGGGTCAGTACGTCAAGGAGGCTTTGGCACAGGGCTACATCACGCCGTCCACCTCTCCTGCCTCAGCCAGCGTCTTCTTCGTGAAGAAGAAGGACGGTGGGTTGAGGCCGTGCGTGGATTATCGAGGACTCAATTCCCTCCTGGTGAATTACTCCTACCCACTTCCGCTCGTGCCATCGGCACTGGAGCAGTTGAGGGCAGCGAGGGTATTCACCAAGCTTGATCTACGCAGCGCCTATAACCTCATCCGCATCCGTGAGGGGGATGAGTGGAAAACGGCGTTTAGTACGTCCACGGGACACTACGAATACCGGGTCTTGCCGTACGGCTTGGCTTCGGCGCCGTCGTTTTTCCAGGCGTTTATAAATGAGGTCCTTAGGGAGTATCTGAACAGATGCGTCGTCGCTTATATCGATGACATCCTCATCTATTCACCATCCCTGGACCAACATGTGCATGACGTACGCGCTGTCCTGGGCACTCTCTTGCGCAATAGGCTCTACTGCAAGCTTGAGAAGTGCGAGTTCCACCTCTCGGAGGTGAGCTTCCTAGGCTACATCATTAGGCCGGGCTCCGTGCACATGCAACCTGGCAAGGTGGAGGCGGTGAGAGGATGGAAGGCGCCTCACACACGGCGCGAGCTCCAGCGTTTCCTGGGCTTCGCGAATTTCTACAGGCGATTCATCCGTTCATACAGCCGTATAGCAAAGCCTCTCACCGATCTGCTACGCGGGGGATCCAAGAGGCTGCAGTGGTCTGCCGAGGCAGAGAAGGCGTTCGAGGCGTTGAAGAAAGCGTTCACCTCCGCTCCCGTATTACACCAGCCTGACCCGAGTAAGCCGTTCATAGTGGAGGTGGACGCCTCGGATGCGGGAGTGGGAGCCGTACTATCGCAGCGCTTTAAGAAGCACAGCTCACCCAAACCACTCGCCTTCTTCTCCAAAAAGCTAAGCCCGGCAGAACAGAACTATGGGGTAGGTGACCGAGAGTTACTAGCCATGAAGTTAGCCTTAGAGGAGTGGAGGCATTGGCTAGAGGGAGCGAAACACCCGTTCACTGTCATCACGGATCACAAGAACCTGGAGTATCTCAAGACGACCAAGAGAATGAACGCGCGGCAAGCACGCTGGTCTCTGTTTTTCTCCAGGTTTCGCTTCCAGGTCACCTACCGCCCCGGTACCAAGAATGGACGTGCTGATGCCCTCTCCCGATCGTTCCCAGAGAGTCGGAAGTCCACGGAGGAGGAACCGATCCTCTCGGCCGACTGCTTCCTAAACGCAGTGGATTGGGAGATCGACAGAGCCATCAGCGCCGCGAATCCCCATCCGCGGTGTCCTCCTCACCGTAAGTTCGTGCCGCCGGCGCAGCGCACACCTCTCATCAGCTGGGCACACACCTCTCTGGGCACAGGTCACCCCGGATCCACTCGGACTTCTCAGGTGCTGGGAGCGCGCTACTGGTGGCCCGGGATGCACAGAGACGTTTTGCAGCACGTCGCCTCCTGCCCGGAGTGCGCCCGAAGCAAGGTGCCGCGCACGCCTCCGGCGGGTAAGCTGCTCCCCCTCCCTGTGCCTAACCAGCCCTGGACTCACATCGCTGTCGATTTTGTTACAGACCTACCTCCGTCGGAGGGAAAGACCGTCATACTCACCATCATAGACCGGTTCTCCAAGATGGTACGGTTTGTAGCTCTGCCCGGGTTGCCGACGGCTTGGGAGACGGCAGAGGTACTGTTCAGAGAGGTGTTCCGCCAGTTCGGTTTACCGGAGGACATCGTCTCCGACAGAGGTCCTCAGTTCACGTCGAGGGTGTGGAGAGAATTCCTGGCGAAGCTCAGCGTTACCGTCAGCCTTACATCCGGATACCACCCGCAAGCAAACGGACAGGTGGAACGTGCTAACCAAGAGCTGGGGAGATTCCTAAGGGCGTTCTGTAGCGAATACCCCGATACCTGGTGTTCTCTGCTCACCTGGGCGGAGTACGCACAGAACTCCTTAGTACAGGCAAGCACCGGAAAGACGCCGTTTGAGTGTGTGCTAGGTAGACAGCCACCCTTGTATCCCTGGAATCCTGCCGCATCTGACCAGCCCGTGGTGGAGGACTGGTGTAGGCAAAGCGAACGTGTGTGGGCAGACACACATCGCAGGCTGCAAGCGGCTGTGAAGCGATTCAAGGCTAAGGCGGACCGCCGAAGGAGTGAGGCTCCCGCCTACGAGGTGGGCGACAAGGTGTGGGTGTCTACCGGCGACGGTCGGCTGGGACCCAGGGGTAAGCTGGCGGATCGCTACGCGGGTCCCTACGTCATCCAGCGGCGCGTTAACCCGGTGACGTATCGTTTGTGCCTGCCGGGGAACCGCAGGATCTCGAGGTCCTTCCACGTTTCGGCTCTAAAGCCGGTCCGAAAGGGGCCTCTGAGTGAAGTGGCTGGGTCCAGTCCGCCCCCCCCCCCCTGCAGCTGGGTGACGGTCCTGCATACATGGTGCGGAGGCTGCTGGATTCGAGGCGCAGGGGCAGGCTCTTGCAGTACTTGGTCGACTGGGAGGGCTACGGTCCAGAGGAGCGGTCGTGGGTTCCGGCTTCCCAGGTGCTGAACCCCTCCTTGATCGCCTCCTTCCATCGGGAACATCCGCATCGTCCGGCTCCTCGCCGCCCGGGTCGTCCGAGGAAGCTTAGGCTGGAGGGGTCCTTGGGGGGGGGGCTCTGTTACGGTGGGTCTGCCCAGAGGCCGCCAGAGGACGCACACACACACACCTGCCTCTACCAACACGCCCACTCTAACGCTGCACACACCTCCTCACGCACAGCCACACCCTCGCTCCCAATCGCCCGAGTATTGACACCTGTTACTAATCAGCCTCGGGCTCTTTATATTCCAACAGGTCGCGCCGTCCAGTGCTGCGCATACTGCTTGCACCCCTCGCCTCGCAACGTGAGAGTCTCCCGTCGCCTCGCTGGTCTCTGCTCTACGCCTTTCTTGCCTTCTTACTTTCGTTTAACCTGTTGTTTTGTACTGCCTAGTGGCCTGAGTTCTTCTGTTTGTATTATGGAGAATAAAACCCTCGAGTCTCAACCTCTGCCTCCTGCTGCCTCCAACCCCGCGTTACAGTTGGGTCTTTATTTGGTTTCAGAATGAGTGAGATTGAAGCACTGTTCATGGTGTCCAGGATTATTGAGCATTGTTTTATTTCTAAGACTAATCTCTGAAATAAAGGGTTGAGTATGGTCCAAAAATGTTTATAGAACTCAGCAGGGAAGCCATCTGGCCCGGGTGACTTATTATTGGGCATGTTCATGAGGGATGTTAAAAGTTCTTTTTCTGATATTGGTATTTCAAGTTAATTCATTTGGGCTTGGTTAAGGTGTGGCAAGTGGATATTATCTAGAAAGGAGTGTATATGTTCTTGTTTGTTTTCTTTTGTTGATGAATATAAATTTGTATAAAAGGTTCTGAAGATATTGTTTATATGTTCTGGTGATTGGGTTGGCCTCCCTGTTGAGTCTTTTATAGAGGCTATTGTAAATCTTTCTTTATTTTGTTTGATTTTATTAGCTAGATATTTACCTGATTTGTTATTATGGTGAAACTGTTCTTGACGGAGTTGTTGGATTTTAAATTGTGTTTTTTTATTAATAATTTCATTTAATTCCATTTTGTATTTTCTTATTTCGTTTTCAAATTCGTCTTGAGGGTTGTTTGCATGTAATGTTTCAAGTTGTTTTATTTTATGTTCTAGTTCTGTTTCATGTTTGGCCTCTTTTTCCTTTTTATAAGAGGAATACGAAATTGTTACACCTCTTAGTACAGCTTTTCCTGCTTGCCAGAGAATTGATGGGGATGAATTTGGAGAGTCATTTATTTCCAGATAGGATCCCCACTCTCTTTTAATAAGGGTATTAAACTGAGTATCATTGAGTAGGGAAGTGTTAAAACGCCATCTGTTCTTAGGGTTTGGTTTGTCAAGGAGTAGTGTAAAAGTGACTGGGGCATGATCGCTGATGATAATAGGATGTATTTGTGTGTTTGTAATGTTGGGTAGAAGTGAATTAATAAGAAAATAATCAATGCGGCTGTAAGATTTGTGAACTGGTGAGTAAAATGTGAATTCTCTTACTGATGGGTGTTGTAATCGCCAGCCATCACAAAGACCAAAATCCCCTATGAATTGGTTTATGGTAACAGTTGACTGTAAGATGCGGTTGTTAGTGTTACTTCTGTCAATAGATAGGTTGATAACGGAGTTGAAGTCTCCTCCTATAATAATAGGTAGGTCGAAAGTTGTGGTTAAGGTAGTAAAGATGGTATGGAAGAAATCTGGATTATCTATATTGGGTCCATATAAGTTGCATATTGTTAGAGGTTGATTGTTAATTGTTATGTTAATAATAATAAAGCGACCTTCAGAGTCTGCAATGGTTGAATTATGAGTGAATGAGATATTTTTTTAATTATTATGGAGACTCCTCTTTGTTTACTATTGTATGTAGCTGAAAATGGTTGGTGAAAATGTTTAAAGTGTAATGCGTTTTTGTCAGATGGGGATAAATGAGTTTCTTGCAATAAGCAAATGTCTGCTAGTTTGGAAATGTGATTTAATATTTTTGTTTTTTTTTGCCTGTGAGCCGACTCCCCGGATGTTCCAGGATAGGAATTTTAATGTAGGCATCAAAGTGTTATTTGGTAATGTAAGTTCTGTTCATTTCTGTGTGTGAGTAGGTGACAATAAAACAGGTGGCGAACAGATAAGGGGAAGCATAACATTAAATAAACAGAAAAGGATAAATGTAGGGGGGTGAGACATTTTGAGGTGGGGGATCATAGGGTACATGTGCTGAGACTTCTTGGAGACAACTGCGTAGACTTATTCAATATTTTTTGTTGTGTAATTAGGGTAATCCTCGGGTTTGTTTAGAGTTCACTGGCTTGTGTGTTTATGTTGGTGTGTATGAGTGTATGGCTGCTGTGATGTGATGATTGAGTGAGAGAGTTAGTAGAGCCAGTGGGTAGTGTCCTTGTTCCTGTATAGTTGTCCATTAATGTATAGTTTGTCTACTATAATGACTGCTTTATGTCCTTGTTGAATCATTTCTTTGCGAATTGGAAATAATTTTTGACGTCTTTGCATGATTTCTTTTGGAAATTGGTCATTCAATCCGAAGTTGGTTCCTTTAAGCTCCTTTCCTTGTCACTGTACTTGTATCTTTTGTTTAAAATGTTCGAACTTTGCGACTATCGGGCGGGGGCGCTTATTCATGGTGTTGTCCAATTTAGGTCCTATGCGGTGTACATGGGCAAAGGTGATATTTTGAACGGTGGTGGTCGGTATTTTGAGTTGAGTTTTAATGAATTGTTTGACTACTTGTTCTGCGTCTTCTGAGGGTTGTTCTGGAATGCCGTTAAAAATTAGATTGTCTCTCATGCTGCGCGTCTGCAGGTCCAGAATGGTTTCCTTCATGGTTCTGCTGTCCGTAGTTATAATAGCCAGTTCTGATGTGAGTGTAGAGACTGAGTTTTTGAGTGTATTGTTTTCTTTCGTCAAAGTTTCGATCTGGTGTTGACTGAATTCAAGACTTTGGCGAAGAGCAGAAAATTCCTTGTGTATAAGTTCAACAATAGAGATCCGGGTGTCCATGGCGGTAAGTTTAATATCAATTGAGCTAAGTATAACTGCGAGGTTTGCAAAGCATGGCGAGTCTGATTGTATGTCAGAGTTCATGTTGGTTGTGGTACCTGGGCTTGGAGAATCCGAGACTCGTGGTCGCTTTTTATCGTGGCCGGCGACCGGAGTCGAATCCGCGTTGTTATCCGTATTGTCCATTGTACACAGCTGGGTGTAATATCCGTCGATGAAGCTTTCTAACTGGTCCAGGGTGTTGCTTTGTAGTCCGGTTATTGTCAGGTAGATGAATAGGTTATATTGTGGCGGTAGTAGCCGTAGAGAAAAGTGCTAGTTTCCGAGGTATCAAGAGTTGTTTGTTATCTAGCAGCAGATCGCCGCCATTTTGCTTCACACAGAGTCAGAGCCCCTCACGAGAAAGTCAGCCATCCCTCACCGTCTTTGTACCAGTTGACTGCTGGTCATTATATCCTTAATTCGGATCTACTCACGGGTTTTTGGTTTGCGCACTTTCTCATTAAACCATCCTTTTTCCCTGAGACTTGACGTGATCGCTTCCTTTTTGTTCGCACTCCCTGCCCGTCACAATGTATAACCCTTCATCTACACTGTATAATAATAACTACATTAAGCATGACGGTTAAAATTTTGTACACTTTACCAGCGTGAGCTTTTTAAAATTTTAGTGAACTGGATGGAGAGAAAACACTGATGTGTGGAAGAAATATGAGTATTTGCAATATCTACAGACCATTTAGCAATTATTTATAACCTTTGTATAAACTTTAATGGCAAAACTCAGTTTACATGCTACTGTGAAACAGAACCCCCGCGTTCCGCCATGTTTGAAAACGCTGGGAAGCTGGTGGGGTGGGCGTGGCTTGGTCCCAGAGGCGGTTTTAGAGCTCTGTGTCAGTCTGGAATCAGTGACCAATGGAGATTGCAGAGGAACGCCTTCATCTAAGCCCCTCCCACACGTGAAATGTGTTCCAAAATTCAGAAGCAAAAAACGAAGCAGAAGCAAAGAGAGATTCCAGAAGAAAAAGACCTTACTGGGAAAATCCAAAAAAACAAAAACAATGGAACCAAAAACCTGTCAAAGGGCAAACGAAAATAAGTTTCAAGTAACCAATTATATTTTTAAAATATACTTTTGATATATTTTTTTCTGTTTTGCATTCACAACATATACATTCTGCTCTTGATGCTAAGAATTTTGCCTGCAGATTTACTTTTGCTTTTGTGGAACTTTTGACACAAAAATCACACTATACATGTTCAAGCTTGACATAGAAGTAATAATCACAGTATGAATCTGATCTATTAATATATTTTGACATGTTTTGTCTGCTTCTCCAAAGGGTTTTGCTGAAGGACTCAGCCGAGGCCATTATCATTCCTCTGAAGAATGGCATAATCTCCATCACCAGAGTCTACGGGTCCCTCATAGATGCAGATGTAGATCCCATTAGTGGGTGGTGTTCCAACTACACCTGCATCAGTCAGAAGAGGAGGAGTCTGGAGGAATCAGAACAGGTAGCCAGTAAAGGACTGAGGGATCTGGATGAACACCCTCAGGATCCTACAGAAGTTGAAAGAAAACATGAACAGGAAACCAGAGATAGAAAGCATACCTTAGATATCTTGAGGACAAAGCAGATGTATAATGAAAAGTTACTGAATGACTCTAAAAGTGCTTTAGAATAGGACAGGGACAATCTGGGCTCAGCTGAAGAAACTCGACACAACCAGGAAAAGAGGAGACGTGATGCTAACATAGTAACAGGATAGTTGTTCCTCTATCAAGGTGTTGGATGGCTTGCTGGTAAGAAATACAGTAATTATTAATTAAACTGTCTATTGTGTGATGTTGTTAATAAGCAATAAATCCGAGTATTAGGATCACATATAATGCACCCTCTCTCTATTTAGGGACTGCCTAAATGGTGAATGTTGGTGCAGTAAAAATGACTTGAGCCTCAGATTACCAGTGCAGGATTTCCCATGTAGAACTCGACATCAGACGAAAATATGATGAGGTGGAGCAGATCCATATAGAAATCCCAGCAGGTGTTGTAGCAGAGACAGGGTGTAGCTGACTTCCAGAGGAAAGTGAGAAGAGTCATCCACCTCCTGAGTGACCTGAGTGGGAAGACCAGAGTGGTTGAGTGTCAAACTCGCTGGTTCATCCTCCAGGAACCAGTGATGAAGATGATGGAGGAAGTGATGAAGGCAGCAGAACAAATAGCAGGGAATGAGCTCCTGTGTACTGAAGACATACCACAACTCATCAGTACCATGAGGGAGACTCACTCAAACACTGGCAGCTCTCACACAGTAACATTGAAGACTATTAATGACAGATATGCAGTACAGCATCTGATCTGTAAAGAGCTCATGAATATAACATATCAATGTAACACTTTGACAGATGTGATGAATAACAAACACACACTCACCAACACACACACACACACAGAAGTGGTCATATACAGAGGAATGCAAACACATAGGCACACCTGAAGGGAGGGTTCAGGGCTGTATTGTGATGAGATGAAAGTGAGAAAAGTGTTTAATGCGAATGTTAATAAAATCTGAGCCCTGTGATCTGGTGCTGAAGGTCACGACCCCTGGTGTAAATGTCCCTGTTTGCTCCCACAAACAAATAAATGTCCTAGTTAGGGTAAAAGAGCAGATTCCTCTGTGTCTTACACATCTTACCTGAATGAATGAACTAGTATATGGAGGACACTGAACTCTGAAGCATCTTGTGTATGATCTACACACAGACAGAATAAGCATGTTTGAATATCAGCCTCATCTATAAAGAATAAGATTGCTAAAACCTCTAACTACATGCTGCATTCAATAAATAATCCATGTTCCACCCCAACATTGTTCCAGTCTCAGTGGTATGTCAACTGGTTCTGGGATGTAAACTCCCATTTGTGAAATTCAGTCACTGTATTATTAACATTTTCTTTCTGTTTCAATGTCCTGGAAAACACAACATTTCTCCTCTGGCTGTGGGCAGGAGCCAACATCTATCTGCAGGGATAGATTATTCATGATGCAGTATTGTCAGCATCAGCAGAGAGGAGGGAGGGGGAGACTATATAAGCAACACTCTGCAGTGCTGTAATGATGCTCCATTCCCAAAGACCATCTTGTTCAGTCGTCCACATCACATCTATTACCAAGGTAGGTGAATATTTATCCTCACTTTCTGTATACATGGGGTATTATATGATTTACCTTCACACACTAAATTACATAATTATACAAATACAAATACAGCATACTCAAAATGGTCAATTCACTTTTTTAACATTAAAAAAGATGGTAATGTAGAAGAATAAGTAGATTATGTGCTATTTATTTATGTTAACTTATACTTAAAATATATGCTAGTTTGGTTAGAATTTGCTCCAGTAACTAGCTAAACTACCAATCTAGCATATATTTTATTTAAAGGTAGTATTTTTAAAACACACAATCCTAACATCTTCATGTTCTTTCAAGTTCAATACTGGAATTTCAAGATACGGTACATTTATCGCTTGTACATGTAAAACATGTGAACTATTCAAGGCAGCTTGAACTAGATGAGCGTCACTGTGGGCTAAAACAGAGGGATGAATAAAGAATAACAAGCAGGTGCAGATAATCAGTAGTCAGGACACAGGGAGGTGTGTGTGTGTGTGTGTGTGTGTGTGTGGGTGGTGAAGGGAGGGGGACTAAGACACGGGTGATGGAGATGATGTCATTCCTCAGAGGAATGATAATGGCCTCGGTTGAGTTCTTCACTGCAGCACTGCGAGACAAACAACATGCACTTATTATTAATAAACAAGACAATGGACTAAATGTATCAAATATGTGATTATTTCTATGTTATTACCTGAAATATTAGGGTATTTCAGGGAAATATGGTTCTGATATGTTTGAAATGCTACAGCTGGTTAGAACTATTAAAATTAGATTATAGGAAGGGTAAATCACATCACATCTATTACCAAGGTAGGTGAATCTTTATCCTCACTTTCTGCATACATTGGGGTATTATATGATTCACCTTCACACAGGGGTTAAACAAAAAATAAAATGGAATTCTTCTCCAAAGTATGGTGGCTGAAAGAATAAAACAGAATACAACAGAACAGAAACAAAGGTCAAAAGGATAAATTGAACCAGGGCTATACTTTGGTCACGACAAGAAACAAGTAACTCTTGCCTATTCATCACCTGGGACAACTTGGTTAAACTGGTGAATAATAAATAACAATAAACACGGTACTCAATGCATTTGTTTTGCATTCTAATGGCTGGTTTGCATCACCTCTTGAGTTTTTCTTTATGTCTAGATTGATATACATTATGTCAGTAACACTGTGATGGTGCTTATTTGACGTTTATGTGTAAATGAAGCATCTGTAGTCGCATATGTGGTATGTTCGTTATTTCACAATAAAGGAGCACCTTCGGCACATCAACACCGTGTGCAAGCTCCCCGCATCACGGCAACCCCGAAGCACTCACTCTGGTTATGAAGCGATACATCTTCTGAAGATGTTGGACTTGATCTGTTGGGACATTAATGATCCTATAGTGCCAGTTATGATGGTCTGTTGATGCTTTACAGGCAAAGGAGTCATGCTATTTATAGGGAGGAAAATAAATCCAATACCCCCAAAATCACGATTAAGGCTTTTTTTTTTATTTTAGGATTTTGAACTTTTAACATAGGGGGAGACCGGGTATGGTTGTAACATGGGGAGAGTTGTAACACCATCAGTTCCACCCATCACGTATAAGTTAGGAGTCATATGATCATTCCAGTATTTACCCAATTCCTCCCTGATCCCACATGGTGAATATCAAGGCTGGAAACAGGCACATGCAGATTCCATCGAGAAACAAACTGATTTTGAGGTGAGAAAGTAAATTTATGAATCAAGACTATATTTTGTTTAGTACTTATACTATTGCAGATAAAACCATATGAATTACGTTACATTAAACTGTAGTTTCTTAGGTAACTTGTGATGCATTTTTCCCCTGTTTATTTCAAATCACCTTGCTAATACAGCTAATTAAACAATGGCTGACAGGGTTGGGGTGGGTTGTAACTGTCAGGGTTAGACCCAGGCGCGGGCCTACTGCCGCCACTAGGAGGAGCACGCGAGCTAGACCTGGGGACAATCAAGCCAGATAGACTGCAGATGTCTGCAGCCTATTTAATACAGGTGACTTCAGCAACACATTGCTGAAGTTGTTTGTAGCCTTCTCGCTCACAGCCCAAGCCGTTTTCTCTCGCTTGCTTTTCGTCTCTGCGTTTCACTCGCCTTCTCTCGTTTTCTCCCCGAGTTTCTCAGTCTTCCTCTCTCTATTTTTCTTCCCCGCTGTTTCTCTGTTTCCCTCATTCTATGTTGATTTGTCTGCCAGTGTTCTGGTTTACAGACCGACAGGTAACCCAGGTAGAAGTGTTAGGTCTTGTACCTACGCTTCACTTCTCCTCCCTCGTCTCTTGTTTTATTTTAAGACACCTTGAGCCGTTTCTCCGTGTGTTTTTTGTTCTCTCCGTTTTTGTCCTTATCGACGCGTTGATTTTCATCCGCGTATTTTTCGTTTCTTATTTACTTACCTTGTTCTTCTCCTCGTTTATATTCCTCCGTCTTGTTGTACTGTTTTCCCTTCGGGGTTTTTTGTTTCTGTTTTTTCCCGCATTCGCGGAGGTTTCAGTTCGTGGCTTTTCAGTCGTTTGCCTTTTGGTTTTTAGTTTGGGTTTTCCCGCATTCACGGAGGTTTCAGTTTACTGTTTTTTGGCAGTCATTCCTAAGGGGTTGCTCTTGAGTCCTAATCACATTAAAACCAGCGCGTCACCGCCGTGTCCGGAGGCGGCGCGTTACAGTAACACCTTATCACCTTAAATACAACTAAGAAAACTTTCTTGATTTTTAATAATTTTAAAGAAAGACTGACAGAGGTGTGCCTGCAAATGTTTTTAAAAGAAGCATCTGATGAGGTCACAAAGAAGGACAAGTCAGTCAGATCAGTTGCAAAGGCACATGGTATCTGCCATGTAACTAACACACACACACACACACACAGACGTTGTTTATTATTTGACGTACATGTTCTTTACACAGGTACATTGTATTAGTGCTCATTAAGCATACAATTTGTTAAATACATTTGTTCTAGTACACTAATTTACACACCCACCCACACACACACACACACTTCTGAGTAAAACAGAAAGTGGGTATGAGTTATGGTCAATCACAGTGAGAGAGACATTGTTCTGGATAGTTATTTAATTTAAAAATATATATTTTTGAAACATTTTGCATGGTGTGGCCTCTGTTTTTGCTTCTTTTGTCTAATTTTTACAATTTACAACTGGGGTAGGTTGTCACAAGGTAACACCTTGTATTTTACATCAACTCACGAGGGCTGTGATATTTCATTTGAAGTTTGAATTTGTAGTAAACAAATGTGTGTACTTTGTATAAAAGTTTGAGAAGTCTAGCTCAAAAATTCAGTGAGTTACAGGTGCTGAAGCAAAAAGTGTTAAACCATACCCGGTCTCTCCTACATACAACCACTAACACAGTTAGGAAAATCTAGTTACACAATTGCTGTGATTCAAAACCAGGTATTTAAAACACGATAACCAGTGAGTCAATAAAGAAGGTGTAAACAAGTTAAAGCAGTGTAAAAAGTTAATAAATTATTTAATATAGATACATAACATAATGGGGCATGAAGAAATGTCAACCGGAAAACCGGGAAAACCGGGACAGTCCTGGGAAAACCGGGACAGGTGGCAACCCTACCAACACCCCAGACGCTAACGTGGAGCTGCCTGGATTCTCTACAGTGCAGGCGGACAGGGACCCGAAGCTCAGCGGGAAGTGCAAAGTTGGGGGCTCGCACTTTTCATCAACACCAGGGACATAGAACTGTTAGCAGTGAGCCTCAGACCATATGAAATGCCGCGGGAGCTCTCACACGCAATCTTTGTGTGTGTGTACATTCTGCCCCGGGTGGAAGGGCAGACAGTGTGTGACGTCATCCACTCCATCGTTGCTGCTGTACAGACACAGCACCCTGACTTTAATCACGTCACACTGGACTCTACCCTGCCTGCCTTTTTCCAGTTTGTGGACCCACCAGGAAAAACAGGATTATTGACCTGCTGTATCCTAATGTGAGGGACGCATACAGGGCTATCCCACTACCACCACTGGGGAAATCAGATCACAATCTGGTTTTCCTTCAGCCTCAGTACAAACCACTGGTACTGAGGCAGCATTCAACCTCTCACTCATTCAGAGTTTGGTCTCCTGAAGCAGAAGAAGCCCTCATGGACTGTTTCGAGACCACTGACTTGAGCGTGCTGCTGCAGCCACATGGTGAGGACATTGAGGGAGTGACTACTTGGACTTTTTTATGGACGGGACATAGCTGTCCCCACAAGGACTGTACGCTGCTTCCCAAAAAACAAACCCTGGATCACCAGTGACATCAAGGACCTCCTCAATCAGAAGAAGAGGGCATTCAAAGATGGAAACTTGGTAGAACTGAAGTGCGTTCATGGAGAACTCAAGGTTCGTCTTAAAGAGGCCAAAGAGTCCTACAGGATAAAGGTGGAATGAAAGCTGCAGGACAACAACATGAAGGAGGTCTGGGGTGCAATGAAAACCATCACAGGGTGCAAAAACTATAGCAGCAGCTCAGTAGATGGGGGTGTGGACAGAGCAAATCAGTTTAACAACTTCAACAGCAGGTTTGACTTTCCTGCATCTGCCCCTCCCCCTTCCCCCCTGCAACACTCACCACCCTGTCACCCCCGGTAGCTTCTTAAGCCTGGTTTATACTTGACACGTTGCGAGCGGCGCGAGGGTCCGCGCGGCGAAAATGACGTAATCGCGGTGGCTCCGCCCGGTCGTGCACCTCTCGAATTTTGTAACTTTGCGCGCACCGCGCCTCAGCGCAATGAACAAAGTCATGTTTGCAGGGTTCATACACCTAAACAAGGTGGAATTAAAGCACTTGTACGTCACTTTCAAGATCCAGTTCAATATTTTCCAGCACGTTAAACTTAATTAAGTTATATTTATACATATACTCAAAATGATTCGAAATAATTCACTTTTTTATCACATTATTTAATGGTTGTTTATTTTCAAAACGCCCAATCTTAACGTCTTCACGTTCTCTAAATTTCTCTCAAGAGTTACAATTTCAAGCATTTTCAAGTACTTTAGCCTAAATTCCAGTACTTTTCAAACCTGAAACACAAAGCAACATTAAAATGCGTCCGGTAAATGTTCATTCTCCTGTTTTTGAGGGGTGTTTCTTTGTACTACCATATATCGTTTCGGACAACACTGCAAAGCCATATTTACGTTTGATGCCTGGTGTGTATACATACGGTCTCTGGTCAGGTAAAAATGTTCTTTCACCAGTTTTGCAGGGGTTTTTTATTCTCCACTGCCACCTATCGCCACGGAGAACACTGCAGTGTCGCTCGCGAAAGTATAAACGCCTACACCGTTCGTGCAGGGTTGCTCGAGGTGGGCGGAGTCATGCGCTACGGTCACTCGCGAAAGTATAAACCAGGCTTTACTCCTACTCCTCCTTCCCTCCTGCAGCAGTTACCACACCATCACCACAGCCAACAGATCGGCCCTAACCCTCACCTCCACGATCCTCGTCACCATCACCACCCTCACCTCCACCATCTCCACCAACATCAACACCACCATCAGCTGATAGACTAAACAGCTCCTGCAGTCTCCCTACTTTCACTATGGACCAAGTCAGGAGACAGCTGAGGAGACTTCACCCCAAAAAGGCAGCTGGCCCGGACAGAGTGTGCCCCAGAATGCTCAAGGCATGTACTGTCCAACTGGGGAAGCTGCTTCAACATCTCTTTAATCTGAGTCTACGCCTAGGGAAGGTTCTTGACACGTGGAAGACAACTTGCCTCATTCCAGTTCCCAAGAAGGCGGGTGGAGGACACCATCCTCCATCTCCTGCACAGAGCTCACTCTCACCTGGACAAGGGGAGCGGTGCTGTGAGGGTCATGTTCTTTGACTTCTCCAGCGCCTTCAACACCATCCAGCCCCGACTGCTGAGGGACAAGCTGATGAAGATGGAGGTGGACATGCACCTGGTCACCTGGATCACTGACTAACTTATGACCACAACATGTCAGGATCAGGGGCTGCTCCTCTGATACAGTGATCAGCAACACAGGAGCACCACAGGGGAACGTCCTCTTTCCAGTCCTGTTCACCCTGTAAACATCAGACTTCAAATACAACTCGGAGTCATGCCACATGCAGAAGTTCTCTTATGACACTGCAATTGTGGGATGTGTGTGTAATGGACAGGAGACTTTGTGGTGTGGTGCAAAACAAACCATCTGCAGCTGAACATCATCAAAACCAAGGAGATGTGTATGGACTTTAGAAGGTCCAGGCCCTCTCAGCAGCCTGTCTCCAATCGATGGGGTCGATGTGGAGATGGTGAAGTCCTACTAGTTCCTTGGTGTGCACCTGGATGAAAACTGGTTGGTGAACAACAACACCCTCTACAGGAAAGCCCAGAGCAGACTATACTTCCTCAGAAGGCTTGTGTCCTTCAGAATCTGCCAGAAACTCCTGCTGATGTTCTACCAGTCTGTGGTAGCCAGCGTCCTCTTCTATGCTGTAGTGTATTGGGGAGGCAGCATCAGCAAGAGGGATGCTGGACGACTCAACAGGCTGGTGAGGAAAGCTGGTTCTGTGCTGGAGAGCTGGAGCCCCTAACACCACTGGCAGAGAGGAGAGCACTCAACAAGCTGCTGAACATCATGGACAATGTTCACCATCCTCTGCACAGCACGATCACCCGGCAGAGGAGTTCATTCAGTGGCAGACTGCTGTCCAAGTCCTGCTCCACCGACAGGCTCAGGACGTCTATCCCCAACTCCTCTCAGCACAGCAGACTAAGAACTATGTGACACTTTCATTCCAGTCACTCTAATGGGCATATTCTCATATCTGATGAAACACCCTCCTGCTACCCTACTTCTATTTGTATTATTTCTATTTTTATTATTTGTACTAGGGTTAGGGTTAGTTTGTTTTACTACATGACCATATCCTGCACTATGCTGCACTATTTGTTTATTCATTGTACAATGTTTACATCTTGCAAAATTGCACTATTTTTTTCTGTTGTAATTCTCTCATATACCTTCAAACTGCACTGTTTGCATGGCTGGCATCAGTCAGCTTCACAATTTGCACAGCCACTTAGTAGCCAACTGCACTACCTCTTTACATAGGCACACTAAATATCTATATTATTTTATTATTTAAATTTATTTTTATACTTTATACTTACTGTATATTTATTTCCTTTATCCACGATTTTCCTGAACTTTAACCTTTCCCATGATTCGTAGCTGAATCCGGTTGTTGGTTTCCGGTTGTAGTGTTTACGTTAAGAGTGAATCAGAAAGTGGACGTTCGTTGTGGATTTATTAATAAAACATGGCCAAGAATACTAGGTGGCTGCACAGTACGAGCGATTTAAAAAGTTGTGGTGACTGTGTTTTAACAGTGCCCCACCCCTCCGCGCTCTCAGAGTGGGTTGATGACATGAAGCTGTGGCCTGAAGTTAGCTATATTGATATAGTTAATTACTTCGTCTTTTCCGAGGGCGTAGATGGCGAAGAGCTACGGAACTATAAAAGCACAGAGGCATACAACTACCTTTATTGCAACAAAATAGGAAAGGTGTTGTATAAAAAACACGGTGACTTCATTTTTTTGAAAGCTGAGGTAGAGCCAAGTCAGACCGTCAGCCGAGGTAAACATCAGGCGTGGGTAATGCTGAGGGAGAGTGGAGTAGTCGAGACGGTGGGTTGCTCGTGTATTGCAGGGCTGGGGAAGTCCTGCAGTCACGCAGCAGCAGTTTTGTGGAAGGTAGGAATAAGCTAAGAACGTATTTGTTGTGAAACATTGAAAAACAATAAATTATATGTATAATATCTCATTTGTTGTTTATAGTTTTACTTTTACAAGTGAGTGCTCCTATTGTGCTTATAAAAAACTAAAAAGGTGTAAATTACTATTACTATTTCAGGTACAAAACGCAGTGGTCAGTGGAAAGACAGGGAGTACATGTACAGATGAACAGTGCAGGTGGAATGCAGGGACATCAAAGAACCCTCAGCCTAAAAGGCTGTGTGAGATTAACTTTAGACACCATAGAGCAGAGGAGACATATGACTGCAAGGACAGGACTAGAGAGTCTCAGTCACTCCCAAAAACACCACATCACCTGTCACACAAAGAGTTTAAAGAGAGTGTAGACACAGCTCCTAGCAGGCCACTCTTTCTTTTAAAGAATACTTTACTGGAGAAGTGTTACAGTGCCACTCCTTCAAAGGCACAACCTTGCAGGGAAACAAACACAGTAGATAAAAAAATCTTTATGGCACACCAAACTCACAGTAACGATCTAATTTGTGAAGCATGCAAGGCATTCTACCAGGCATATATTGAGGTTACTGATATAAAAGCAACTCAAATTGAATTTGAGACAAGAGAGCAAAGGGCATCTGATTTGTGGCACAGTGCAATAAAACTCAAAATTACAGCTAGTTCTGCAAAAAATGTTCCAGTACATACTACCACAAAAAAAGACAAATTTCTATGTGAGCACATGTACCCTACCTTTAGAGGCAACTATGCAACCAATTATGGAAAAGAAAGTGAACTTGCAGCTTGCAAACAACTGAAAGACAAGGGCATAAATATTTCACACAGAGGGACTGTTATAAGTCTCCAAGAACCTTGGCTCTCAGCAAGTCCAGATGGAGTCATTGACTCCAGTGTGCTTCTTGAGATAAAATGTCCTGTGCCAAACAAAAGCCACATGTCACTCATTGATCAGCTTACTCATAAATGCAGTGACCTCAAATTAGTGGATGGAAAGCTTCAGCTGCAGAAAACTGGTAGCAGAGGATACTACATGCAGTTACAACTTGCAATGTTCTGCACATGTCTGAACACAGCCAGATTGTTCATCTGGACACCTAATGAGAATGTCATTCAGTTGAGTTTGACAATGTGTATGTACAGGAGCATGTACAGCGTCTGAAAGGTTTTTACTTTTCATGTATGCTGCCTCACCTTGTAGATGAATTTGTTGGGGGATGGTTTACACTGAATAGCAGATATGTTGACATTATGAGAAAGGTATAGATTAAAAGTATAATGTGTGCTGTACAACAGAATCAAATCTCTGAATGCATTTGAGCTGTGTAAATAAATTACATTCATTGTAATGTAAAGCATGTACAACATAGCACAGAAATACAATTTATTCAAATTGTCTTCACTGCAATAACAATACACTTCACAAGTTAGAGGTTATGTAAACAATTCATTACATATAACATGTTCAAAATATACCAATGGTTTCCATACGGCTATGATAATACTAAATATTTTACAAATACATTTATCTTCAGTAAATAATCAACTTTGTTCCAAGATATCTTTCTCTAGACATTTATTTGTCTGTGTTTTGATAAAATATACTTCTCAAAAAGGAGAATCAGTGTCAGATCTGGTGCTTTGTATGACCACAACTTTTATAATTTAATGTAGAATACATATAGTAGTGTTACTTGTACCCTTAAATAAAATTACTCAGAATCACGAATAAGTTCATCCCTTAGGTTCACAAGGGCAGCACATACTCTGAGAATTTTGTCTATCTTAGATGCCATGGTAATTGGTACAACCTGTGACAGAATTTTATATACTTTCAAACGTCGAATTGCTCTTTCCACATGGATTCTAACATTTGCAATTCTTCTAGTTGCAGTGACCTGTTCTTCAGTGAGCTGAGCTCCTTTTTTAGTGAATGATGGCATTACTAACTTTACTTTTCTTTCGAAGAGTACATCTCTTATTAAAAAGCCCCGGTCTGCCATTACTTCATCTCCAGCATTCAAGTAATCTAAAATCCCACAGTCCATTGTTATAAATTTATCACTGGATCTGCCACCATAAGCTGCAGAGATGAACATGATAAGTCCACATGGGGCAACTGCTACAAGATATTTTACTGTGTTGTGTGAATAGTATTGGCTATATGATTCACCCCTTGAATCCAAGTTTTTGGGTTTTTGTAGTAGGCTCTCGCTGCAGTCTAAAATGCATGTAATATTTGGAAATGTTTTAAATGCTGCTGGCATTGTTGCCTGTATAGTTTCCTTTGGAAGCCATGGAATAAGGGGTCGTAAGACCTCCTCCAATTTGTCAATCCAATATGAGATGATCTTACTTGCCATGCTCTGTGATACACAGAATTGCCTACTCAGGTCTCCTAACACACGGTTCAGTTTCAACTTCATAAGCGTCAATAGCAATTGGTCTCGTATGGGCATTTTAAAAGCACTGCTGCTAAACATTTCCAGTGTTGAAACAAGGGTGTCGAATGTTTGAAGTTTTAAGCCAGTGTACAGCAGGGAATCTGTGTCATTTTGTAACATGAAGTACCCAAAGTCATTACACTGTGTCATCTGGTCCCGCGTAGCCTTTTCCTTGACTGTCTTTGTGTAATCATGATCAAGCAGGGTGCAGTCTTCCCACTGTGTGTGAACAGAGTGGCACTGTGAGGCAGATGTACATTGAATGCTTGATAGTTCTATGTCAGAGGGTTCCAGGGGGAGGGCCACACTGCAATCTGATAAGACAAGTGTAAACACAAAGTAAATACAGGAAAGAAAATTATACATGTATATCTAAATAGCAAGAGGAGAATAATATCACATCACTTCTTAGATCCCTGCTAACAAATACAACATGTCCAACTCAAGCTGGTTAAGATGGTCAACTACCTTTTGATTTTGACCTGCATATGGTATGTTATATTTTCAGTTTGATGGCTTAGCTGGTCAAGAAGCATGACCAACTTGACCAAGCTAGATAACAATTATGACCGAGCTTAACCATGCTGGTAGACTAGTATGACCAGCAAAAGCATACTGGCCAACCAACACGACCAACATCTAATTCCACATACACTATGCTGGTAAAAAGCTGGTTAACCTGTTGCAAGACAGTGTTGTAAAACCACAGAAAGAGTTAATAAGAGTTCCGCACAAGAGAAAGAGTTAATCACACTCACGAGGTTCACCGTCTGCATCTTCATTGAGGTTGGTGGTTGTAGATGCCGTTTGGCTCATGCGAACTAGCTTCCGTCGCTTCTTTTGGGGTGGTCTATCATAACCCAAATACAGCTCCGGGTCAGGATGTAGCTCTGTAGGCTTCTTTTCAACGAAGTGAAACGAGCAAACATATATCTTCTTTGGAGGGTATTTGAGTTTTAAAGCTGCAAGCCACGCTAGGCTCCTTCCCTTCGGCATGGAATGCAAAGCATAAGGAGCTGGACACGGACAGTGTTTACGAAGCTGGTGATGTTCAAAGCATGTATTTTCCAACAACAACTTCAACTTTTTTGAGTTGTAATGGCACCCGACAACGGCACACGTCGAGCCTGAACTCATACTTGAAGCACGAAATCCAAGCTACTTTTATTCGTCTCAAAGCTCAGTCACTATCACCAGCAATGTTTTGCTTAGCGATGCTGAAACGCTAGCGAGAGCGGAACTAATGAACCGTAAACCGGAAATAGTGAGACGTCATGGCAACCCCCATTGGGATTCCAGGAATAACGTGGATAACCCTGTGTGCTCTGTCTATCAGCTACTGGAAGTCAAGAATTTCATGGCCTCAGAAGTCATTAGATTTATTAAAAGGGTAGCAGATGAATCCTTAAGGTGAATTTACACTCCATTAGTGTGAAAGGTTAATTGAGCAAGTGGCAGACATCTCTGCCTTATCTGGTGCTGATGTGACTGTTGTTATTGCCAAATTGAGAGCTGTATCAGAGCAGCTAAGTGTTCCTTGAACTACAGCGGTAGGACGGCCGAGAGCAGTCTACAGAGGTTTGAAAGTAGCCAGTACAGGGTTTTAGTGTCATTTTCTTTTTCTCTGATATTCCCAGGTGAAAGATTGTTGGGTTAGTGCTCTATGTACTTCTGAGGTGGTCATTTATTTAGTTTTTAATTTACTTCTCCAATTAAAATCCCTCATGAGCAGTGGTGTAGTCCTAAAAAAATAAGTGAGCGGTCGACTTGGTTGTGGCGGGGTGGCGAGTGTAAGTTGTTGACGGGGGGGATGTTATATATTATATTATATAGCGATCGATCATTAATAACGCGTCAAGTATAAACCTTGCTTTAGACGTAACAGTCTCAGCAAGAGCAACATCCAAGGGGGACGCGTCCCCCCCTCCCCACTACACCCCTGCTCACGAGATCCATCAGATAATACACCCCAAAAAATGTCGTTGGTGTGTTTTACCTATGAACTCATCTCAAGGCATAATGAAGGAGAAACTCCCACGGACCAACTGGACCACACGTAACCACTGGACCACACACAACCACCAGACCACCATACCTCACTTCCTATGCAGCATCATCTTCTCCAACTCAAGCACACTCGTGCACTAGACACAACACTTTACTAATTCAGTGCTGTTCAACTATTTTTTTTTATATATATTTTTTTCTAGTTAAAAACCTACAATGTTCCCTTCATCTTACCAAGCCTTTTGTCTATTTTGTGGAATCATTCTGAGACATACTGCATCATTTATCTCAAGTGTTACAATCACTTATCACTAGGTAGTCGCTGCTTATATCACACAAGCTAAATGCTCTTTAAATGTAGCTAGCTAGGTATTTAGACAAAAAGTAAGGCTTAAACCCTAATAAAAATCCAACTTAAAATGTAGTTTCTATCTAAATAGCTAGCTACAACACAACTGTTGTTTCTGGCTTAAAACCTACAGAGTAGGCCTACCTATGCAAAATAGTTTGTCCAGAAACACTTCTGTTGTGTTGTGGCCAGATTTGCAGTGTTTCTGAATTTACAGCACGTTTCTGAAAATTAACATATGTGCTGTCATTTTGATGAATTTGCTTTGTGTATTTGAAACAAGTTTGACAGCACGTTGGGCTTTCAGAGACATCGAAGGGTTCAACATAAAGATTTCCTATGAAGACTAGGAACGAGGAAGTAGTTTAGCGTGAGTGTGGTTGGGGGTTTGTGCATGTGTGAGTGGGCGTCTCCCTGAGTGCTGGGACCAGCTCATGATAACAGTGATTTCTCAAAATTGTATGTTTTTAATTATTTTTAACAGTGGAGCTTTTAAAATTATTGTAGTGTTCTAAAATATCTTCTCATTTCCATTTTTCCCCAGAAGGAACAGACAGAATGGCTTCCCAAATTGCAAAGATCAGTCAAAGCCTCACCACAGCTGAGGAGATGAGAAACCAAACCAAGCTTATAATGCAGCCCTATGTCAACTGGGAGGAGTACCTGACTCCTGCACCACTCTCCATAGCCATCATGGGAGAACTGGTCTTCATCTCTTCACAAACTGATTTCTCCATCAACAAAAACCCACCCAAGGATGGCTACCAGTACATCAAGTACCCAGAGTCCTTTCGCGCCTGCCTCATGCAGGTGTGTAACTCTGGCTGGGGAGCGTTCAACAAAGCCCATAAGAACATGGATCAGATTCGACTCCACACCCTCACTGTCCCAAATTACATGAAGAATGCTGTGAACTTTCTGTTCCAAGGGAGTGATGAGGTTGTTAAAACTCTACTGCCTGACCAGCTGGAGAACATTCGTGTCATTGCAGACGACTGCCTTACTCTGGCTTCTGCAACAGAAAAGGGATTCAGTGATGTGATCAACATTATTCAGGAGTTGCTGGAAGCATGTATAAATGCTAAGCATTTTTATGGAGAGGAACTTGAAGCAATACAGAAGAAAATGGAAGAGAACCAACTTAGGAAAGAATCATCAGAAGAAGCTCTTAAATGCTCTGAAAAGGCAGTGAAAACCATAGAAGAGCAAATGACTGAAGCACATGAGAGTTACAAAAGTGCAATGGCTTCACTACCCACTGGATGGGAGGAGATAGGTATGGATGTTGTTGTAGGTTTGGCTGAGAATGTCACGGAGCTAATGAATGGACTGATATTCTTTAGTTCTTTAAGGTATGGTATCCCATTGCGGAAAATGAATGTTGAGTCAGAGACAAGACCTCAGACAAATAGCTTTACATTATATAATGACAAGAATGCAGATGTAATTGATGAAATAAACATCTACAGCAAGTCTGCAGAAATCCTGAAATGTACAGAGTGCATTCAGCAGTTTATGCAGGAGGAGAACATACAGTGGAATGAGCTGTATGATCAGAAGAATGAATCTCCAAAATCAAAGTTCACATTAGATCAGTTGAAAAGAATCAATAAGAGTTTAGAAAAATCCCCACAATGTGAACCAAAGAATCATGCCCAAATGATATGTGAACAGGGCATTAACATCTGTAACCAACTGGCGAAATATGCACCAGATGGAAAATGTGAGGAAGCCAAAACAAAGGAGCTGATTGAAGAAATCAGAAAACTGACTGAATCAGCACGTGTATTTGACAGCAAAAGTAAAGACATCACACATTGTCCTGCCCTGATACCAAGACCACCCATGATGAATAAAGAATGTAATTCTGAGAAGCAGACTGCCTCACAGAGAGCTACAGAGAACGCTCGGTTCCGCATAGAGCAGAGCAGAGCTCAACTAGACAAGACCAGAGAGATGTATGAGAAGAGTGTGGAGAACATGGAGAAGAACCATAAGGAACTGACTGAAATCCTGATCAGCATGAGGAACTGTAAAGTCCAAGAGATCGACTTTAACACCACCATCAAGATGCTGGTGAAAGGTATGGATGCCATGGGCAGAGTGAAGGTGCAGTGGGAGAAGATGGTTCACTTCTTTCAGATGGTGTCCACCATTGTGAAAACCAGCCTGAGTGTAACTCTTAAAATTTTTGTTTCTACATCTGAGAAGATCCAGTCACTTTCATATGATGGAAAGCTCTTTTGCAAAGACCTACTCTACAACCAAGCATTTCAAGCCACTAACATTGCTAATCTGGTCCACATGATCTCAGAAACCTACACTGAAGTGTCTAAGAAGCACCTCATGGATCAGATCAGCTCACTGGGACAACTTATGGTCATGGACAATACAAAGCCAGAGTTTCAATATAAACGTCAGGAATTACAAAACTCCTGCGATTCAGCTGCAGAAACCATTTTAGAACTAGTTCGAAAGAACAAGGATGAGTTTGAAAGGAAGACACACTCAAGACTGGAGAAGATTGATAAAGAGCTGCTGGCAATTCTGCCCTCTGCTGCCCCTGAAGAGATGAAGAGCATTCAAGCAGCTGTTAAAAGTGGATTCACAGAGGAAGAGGAAGGAGACTACATCTGAACAGAGGAAGAGGAAGGAGACTACATCTGAACCAGTGGAGATTCTAGATCATCTTAATCTGGGGGGGGGGGGGTTGACTGAGGCCAGTAGGTCTGTTAGAGGGTTGGGGGGTGAGAGGGATTTTAGCCTAATTCACTAAATATAGCAACAAAATCACTAAGATGCCAACACTTCTGCCGCTTTATCACCATTCACACAATGATGTGTCTCACGCCTCATTTAGGGGCCTTAGGGGGGGACTAGGATGGGCCCACAGCCCCGTCCCCCACGAAACACCTTTGATCTGAACAGAAGAAGAAAAGTTACATTTACCTCCTTTTACATCACACTACATCAAAACATAAATCACTCAAATGATGTGATGTAGCATGCTTCACCTTTAGCTAACCTGGTGTTTTCAATTATATTAAAATACATACTATATATTCTAGTTTAGGTTCAAAGGTAATTTCTTATTCAATGCAATACAGAAGAAAGCTGAAGAAATTCACATTATATTTGTTGTACTTTGTGATTATTTTATGTGCCGTGTGTGAAATACTCATACTCATAGGTCTGCTGTCTCTACAGTAATTTCCCTGATAACCCAAAAATACATAGCAAAATGCTCACCTACCAACACCTACCAAATTAACCCACAAAACATAATACCACTTTCTACATATGACAGTGAAGGTGACACTGTCATGGTTGAGAACAAATGAACATGTGTCTTTGTAACCGGTCCCTGAACATTTTAACCCCACTTCTATTTGTCCGTCTAAGAGTCCATATAGCGCATTTGATGACCCCACGGCAATCCCAAAAAATGCTAAATAAATAAGTTACAACATATCTTTAAGTTATAATGTATCTTATAATAATAATATTTAAGCATGCTTTATAAACTTATTCATTTACAAATGGGGAAATTTAATTTAGTTACTTTATTACGTTTTCTGTTTTCCTATTAGGTTAATGACGTAAATGCAGGACTCTCGTTTGATATGAGAGTGTAATTTATTTATGTTTTTGTCTTCACTCATATATAGGAATCTTACGTGCATGCGTCCGCCGCATGCTCACCGCAGTTGTGCAGTAGTAGCAATTTTCCTCTTGTGAACTCAGAACTGTTGAAGCTGGAAGCGCTGCTGGGGCCTCATTTATAAAGTGTGCGTACGCACAAAAACGGGTCTGAAATGTGCGCACGCAACATCTTGCGCAAAAACTGTGATTTATAAAAAAGTACGTGGCGTAAAAACGTGCGTAGTTTTAAGCAAACTCTAGAGCTGCCATAAACCTGTAAAACATTGCGGAGAGAGAGATAGAGAGAGTGGGGAAATAGTGACATCATCTGGTTAAATAGAGAATTGCAAGTAAATGCGCAAACCATCCTCACGCATCAGTTAATCCCGAATAGATCAAGATTAAGAACAGAAGGATTAACAAAGATTAACAAACACATATTAATTAATTATTAATTAATTTGCAGTCATTATTTTTTGTCTGTATGTTTAAGGTTTTAGTGCATGCTGTATCTTATTCGACTTTATTTATTTATTTATTCTTTATTTATTTTATTCTAGCTGGTTTTATTTCACTCTACATTTTAATTAAGGTTAATTTCGCACTTTTAAACACGTTTTAAAAGGGTACTTAATAAAACGTATTTTATTATCATCATCATCATCATGATGACAGCAAATGGAACTAATAATAAAGCAATAAAGATATAGTAAAGGGAAATTGGATGTTAATATTTTGAGATAATTAACAGCTGTAACTATTTGCAGTAAATCACAGCTATATAAATAGACAAGATCGACTGATGCGCTGTCTGTCATAATGGCTTTTTTGGCATTACTCGAAGACTTAGCGAGCGACCAAATAAGGCGACAACGTATTTTTCGAGATCATGAAGATTTTTTTGCAAACGATGATGACTGGTTAATGAGCCGATTTAGGTTTCCAAGAGCAATTCTCCTGACACTGTGTGCTGAGTTGGGTCCAGATTTGGAGAGACCAACACTACAAAATCGGGCAATACCTGTCCATTTACAGGTGTTAACAACCCTTGTATTCCTGGCAACTGGTTGCTTTCAGAGGGAGTTAGCAGACAGGGCGGGGATATATCAACCATCCTTAAGCTCCATGATGTCAGGCGTATTATCTGGCATAATAAAACTGACAGGTCGGTACATCAGGTTTCCTTACACTTTGAGTGAACAGGCTGACATTAAAGTGCAATTCGCAGCAGTGGCCGGTTTCCCAAATGTAATCGGAGCAATTGACTGCACTCATGTTGCCATAAGAGCACCAAGCCAGAATGAAGCTGCTTTCATCAACAGAAAGCAAATTCATTCTATAAACGTACAGGTCATATGCAATGCTACAATGACCTTAACCAACGTAGTTGCTCGATGGCCTGGTTCTACTCATGACTCATTTATTCTGAGGAACAGCAGTGTAGGCGTGCACACAATGACGTGCACACTCTGACACGCTCTGTTGTAGAACGCACCATCGGGCTGCTAAAAGGCCAATGGCGCTGTTTAGATGCATCAGGTGGGAGACTGCTTTTACAACCCAGAAAAAGTCTGCCGGATAGTGAGAACATGTGCTGTGCTACACAACATGGCACAGCAGAATGGTCTCCCCCTAATAATGACCGACCAACAAGCAAATGACCCTGAACCAGACCCATGTTTACCCACCTGACGCACGTAATATTCAAGCAGTCAGACTGCGCGAGGATGTGATGCGTCGATTATAAATAATTGGAGAGAAACGCAAAGGTATTCTTTTAACAAGTTTAACAAGTTCTTTTAATGTACTTGACATTTCAGACAGTATCCCCTTAATCTCTTTAAGCTCATTTGTTAAATTGTCAATTGCTGTAATTGTGTTTATTTGTGTTTGTAAAACAACCTCAGTCAGAACACGACCTCCGCTTAAAGCACGTTTTGCACCGCTGGAGGCATCCGGGGCACCGGAGACACCGCTGGAGGCATCCGGGGCACCGGAGACACCGCTGGAGGCATCCGGGGCACCGGAGACACCGCTGGAGGCAACCGCGGCACCGCTGGGGCCGGGTTGGCAGTCTTCAGCTGAATGACTGCTGTCCACTCCCACAGTCCTCTCTAAAAAAGAGTGATGGTTAAATAATTTAATAAACCATTCTAGGAAAAAAAGTCTGATTATTGCGTCTTTATTAAAACTATGTACGATTATGGATAATTTGTTTTTACCTGGTTACCAGTGATGGGTTCATCAGCCAAGTCTGTATCGCCCTCCTTTTCAGTCACCACGCCACTTAACAGGGGTTCCCCAATTAAACATGCCATCCTCTCATGAAAATGAGACGGAGAAAGTGTGGCCTTTCCCCCTGTACAAAAGGCCCTACAGGAGCGTAACCGTTTTAGCTGGCTGGACGTGACGTCATCACTCTGGCAGTTGACGAGTTCGTTTCAGTTGGTCTTTGTGGGGAGCCCGTTGTGCGATGTTCGTCGAGGGATTTTGACTGTATATAGTGCATCGTTCGTGCGTACATGACTTAATGTAAGTTTATTGTTGTTCTGGATGGCGGAGGATGTAATGTAGTAGTAGTTGTAATGTAATATGATCACGTTTGCGTTCGTGTGATCACGGCGCTTTGAGTTCACCGCACGGGTTTAGCTAACTTGTTAGCGGTTAGCACGTGATTATTAAGTTAGTTCAGTTACGATGACTTGTTTCTTTACAATGTGTGTTATGTCCGACCCTTACGTTTATATGTGTTTGTTACCTTATAACTATTTGCATAGCATATTATTTCGCTGTTATGAGTAGTTACATATTTCGTTGTACAGCGTTAATAAGTCATTAAGACAATTGCATATATTTGCCACCAGAGGGTGCAAAGGCACCAGTTGTACTGTTTATTCTATTTGTGCTTGTTATATGTAATTGGAGATTATACATCTCATATCTGTATTTGTATTTTCAGACCACACACACAACTACACATTTGCACTATACACAGCCATCCTGTAACACACACCTCACATTCATATCCCTGCCTTGAACTGAAGAATAAAGAGTTGAATGCATTCTGGCCTCAAGTGGTGTTCTGGCCGACACACCGGGGTTGAATATAGCAAAAGAGGGTAGACCAGTGACCAGCTCTAACTCTCAAGTTTAGTCTTCACTACACCCCCACCAGTAGCACTTGCACTCTTCCTGTGCAAAGAAATCCGTTTCTTTGCATCTACTTTCAAGTCCGACCATTTCTTTTTTACTTCTGCAACAGTGCGGTTTGTAGAGCTTACATTGTTAACAGCTGCAGCCACATGTTGCCACTCAACAAACTTGCGTTTGTTTGTCACTCCACTACTAAGGCTCCCAAACAACACATTTTTCCTTGCCTCGACCTCTGAAACAAGGACTTCCACTTCACATTCTCCAAATTTTCGTTTTTTCATCTTTTTCTCATCCATTATTCCGCTTCAAAAAGAATGGGGCAAGTTTCCATTTAAATATTTATGAGTGATTTGCATTGACCATTTATGGGTAAAAGTGGGCGGGCGGAGGCGGAATGTGCGGCTGATTCAGCTGCGCTCAGTTTGAAGATGGTTGTGATTTATAAAGAGGAAACAACGTGCAGGTGTGCGTACGCACACTGTAAAAAAAAAGTCGTAAAAATCGATAACATGTCCGGCAGCAAAAGTTGCCAAACAGTTACCGTAAAATTACAGTAAAATACCACACATAATTCAACAATTAATTACTGTAAAATTACAGATTTTCCCTGTATTTATTCTTTGTAATTTCACAGCCAAATTTGAGTAAAATTACAAATTTTCATTGTAAGAAAACACAGCTAGAATGTTAAAATAACAGCATAATTAGGTTACTTCATGGTATTATTTAAACGATCTACAAATGAACTTGTCAAAGTACAGAGGTAATCTGTGAATATATGTTCATATCCTATAAACTTACAGTGGATAACTGTTAAATGTTGGTTGATCAACGCACAAACTCTTACAATGTACTGTTTATCAATGAGATTTCAACATTAAAATAATTGGATTCTGCATTTTAAATACACAAAAATAATGTAAATTTATATATTTTTAACCCTATATAAAAGTAGTTTCAAAAGTTATGTGTGTCAGGAACAGCACATGATCGCCATGAGATGCGTTTCACCTGCCGCTCATCGCCCCTCCCCTTTCACGCTATTTAAGCTTCCTCCTCTATCTTCCGGGTTGCGAAGTATTGTTGGCATGCCATCTACCAAGCGTTATCTCCTGATTGCTCTCCTGTGTTTTGACCTCTGCTCTCGTTCCAGACCTCGTCTCCAGCCTAGCCCCTTTGTACCTCCAGCCATCTGTCTACCCGGCGTGAACTCGGACCGTCCTGACCACGACAACCGCACTCACACACTGCACACACCCCACGGAGTTATTCACCTGTGCGAGTACTCCGTATTCACTCAAGAAATAAAAACATCAGTAATCCGCATTTGGATCCGTGTCTTCCTGGCTGAAACGTTACAATGTGTTTAATTTAACATCCAATGGTCCAATAAATATGCTACTCTTTCCTATTAATTTACGGTGCTTGGGATGTATTAACATCTTAAGTTTCTGTTAAAACTACCAATATTACAATACATTTCTTTAAACATAATATTTTTGTGGTTATTTTGGTCATTAAATTCCAGCTTACATGAACATTTTACAGTTACCTTTTATTTCAGCAGATACAAGAATGGTGTACTTACATAAATTAACAACATTTAAAACAATGTAAAAACATTAACCAAAACAATAAAAGCAATAATAAAAGCTCAGCCATAATACATACTTTCAATCTCTTTATTTTGACAGTTGAACTTCAACAATCATGACAACTGAACTGACTCTAAAAAAAATATAAAAAACACAAAAAGATGGTTACTATGGATTTTTACAATGTTCTCGAAGTTGAAAAGATTTATATTAAATGGGATTCTAAAATATAAACAATAATGTGAACTAACAGCACTGGTTATCTTACATCATTCTCAGTTTATTGTGTAGTATGGACTGTAGCAGCACGTGCCAATTAAAAGATTCAGATTAGGATTGCTTGGGAAAAATGTTTCCTTGTTTCATTTACACACCCAGTAGAAAATCAACAACTTGAAAAATTTTGCTACACTGAATATGCTTCTACAACGAGAACTTTTAATTGGCTAATACAAAGCACAAGGGCCAATCATAGAATCTAATACTTCAATAATCGTTACAGATCATAAAAGGGCTTACACACAGTTGTTTAAGGCATTTTCAACAGTAACAGAAAGATGGTAACTTACTGTTTACTGTTTGAAAATGGAAAATTACTGTGAAGTTACAAAAGACATTGTTGTGTGTTTTTACACTGAAAACTGCATTTTTACTACATTAAAAATATACAATCTTGTTATAAAACAAGAAATTCTTGTAATTTAAATTTACAGACTTTGACTGTATATTTAAAGGAGTTTTCTTTTAAAAAGTAATTTTCCTGTATTTTACAAAAAAAAAATGTTTTTTTTACAGTGCAGGGTTTTATAAATCAGATTTTTTTTGTGCGCATGCAATTTCCTGGTTTTGAGCGCACGTACATTTTCACTCCAGATTTCACGCAAAGTTTTATAAATGAGGCCCCTGGTGATTTACCCTTAGCCATACGCTGGATTACATCATCTAACTCAACGGTCAAATCTTTTTCCATTGCTTCACTAAATTGAGAGTCAACTAATTCAATGGAATCATTAATTTCCTCAAAAAAAGACTGGCACTTAAATTTGGAAAATTTGGAACTGTACAAATTGCTATAAAAGGCACTAATTGTGTCACATATTGAATCCGAATCTTCAGTAACACTGCTATTAACATAATTTGGAGATTCTCTTTTTGGACTGTCTCTGCTTCTCAAGACCAAAAAAATATGCGGAATTTCTTTGACCCTCCTCAATCCAACGAGCCCTGGAGCGAATAAAAGCGCCCTTTGCCTTTTCTAAAAATAAATCATCAAGTTAAGATTTGAGATCATCTAAATGGCCTCTCTCCTCAGATGTTAACAGAGGTTTAGCACACATGGAATTTGTTATTTATAATTTGTGATTGTTTTGCTCTCATCTCATTGGCAGTGTGCTTATCTATTTTAATTGCAAGAGATTTAACGCTAAATTTAAACCACTCCCATTTGCTCAATCCATCAGTGAAATTTCCTCTAAGAGTTTTCTAACTTCTGTACAAAAGTTCTCATTTAACAAAAGCTTGCTATTGAATTTCCAAATTGAGTTTGTGTGCAATTTACGATTGTTCAAGGAGAGGAGTAATGAAACAGCACAGTGGTCAGTTAAGGGAGACGCAGAGATTTCACATCTTAAAACTCCATCCAACCTATTATGAGGGATTAACCAGTAGTCTAATCTTGAACACTGACCATTATTTGAAGCATTAAACCAGGTGTATTGTCTGGAATTAGGGTTTCTTGACCTCCAACAGTCAGTCACATTTACGTTGGAAACTAAGTTGTTGAAGTTATCATCAATGAGATTATGCTGCCCACGAGAGGGAAGACGGTCACCTGAACTGTCTGGAACTACATTAAAATCACCTCCTATAATCACCTCCTCTGTTGAGTATGTTATTTTCCAATGTTTTATCTTCTCACATAGATCTGAATAGAAAATGTTATTAATTACTTTGCTGTTATACCCATACACACAAACTAGAATGAATTTAACAATTTCCACTACTACCATTAACCAATGACCACCCGTATCCCCTGAGTGATCCAAAATGGATCCCAGAAACTTGTGGAACAGGATCATCACACCAGCTGAATGAGATGTGCCATAACTAAAATAAGTGAGATCTCCCCATTGAGTATGCCAGAAAGGAACATCCTCCCTTAAAGAGTGAGTTTCCTGCAGAAAAAAACAATTCGCTTTTTGCTCCTTGCAATAAAGAAAAATAGCCTTATGTTTAACATTATTTCTTAGTCCCCTAGAATTTAACGTTAATAAAGAAAACATAAAACAAACCGAGAATAAATGCACCAAAAGATGACGGTAAGCAGGAACGTATAAAGTGACTTAGCCGTTAAACATCAGTGATAGCCTTGCAGTAAGCCTTTAACCGAGAAACAAAAAATCCTTCAGCATAACCAGAAAATGACGAGGCTGAAGTTGGTTACTTATTCGCAGTTTGAGATTCGTTTGGTTACTTATTCGCAGCTCCGTATTCGGCGGCTGAAGTTGGTTACTTATTCAAAAAGGTTATGTTCATGATGCGTGTTTGCTGCGCACTTTGTTTAAAAGCGATAGATTAAATGTTACATTAAACGAGCGTAGGAGCAGACATTTAAGAGGTTATTGTTTCCCATACTGATTTTGTGAATGTAAAAAATAAAAATATAATGAAAGCATTTCATTTGTAAAATGGTTTCTATTTCAAGTCGTTTCAATTGTATGCAGTTTGTACATGATGATTGAATTCGTCAACATTTCTAACGTAAGGAAACATATTCTTAGATTTGAAAACTAAAAACACAGTAATGCTGTTCTAGAACACAAATAATCGGAAGAAGATATACCAGCACACAGCATGGCATATTGAGCAGTGGGCAGATAGGTGAACGCATTTTAAAGGGGCAGTTTCAGAGGATTATTGAAAGCCTTATTGATGGTGGGCCAGAGAAATAACAAATGCATCATTAAGAACAGGTCACTCCCTAAGAGAGGAACCTGATTTTAGCCTGATCCAACATCATTTTCTGCCTCAAATCTAACTGGAAACATGGCATATTGAGTAGTTAAGTGCACAGAGAGCACACTGAAATGGTTCAGAGGGGCAATTTCAGAGGTGTGCTGTATGCCTATAAGGCGTCGGGCCAGACAAATAACACGTGCATCATACATAACTAGTTCCTATATGTATGAGCAACCTGATTTTGGCCTGGCCCAGAATCATTTTATGCCTCAAATCTAACTGGAAACATGGCATATTGAGTAGTTAAGTGCACAGGTGAAATGGATCAGAGGGGCATGTTCAGAGGCCTGCTGTATGCCTGTAATGTCTTGGGCCAGGCAAAACTCAATTGAATCATACATAACTAGTGCCTATATGTAAGAGAAACCTGTTTTTGGCCTGGCCCAGAATCATTTTAGCCCTCAAATTTAACTGGAAACACGGCATATTGAGTAAAGCGCATAGGTGAAATGGGTCAGACGGCCAAGTTCAGAGGCCTGCTGTATGCCTGTAATGTCTTGGGCCAGGCAAAACTCAATTGTATCATACATAACTAGTTCCTATATGTATGAGGAACCTGGTTTTGGCCTGGCCCAGAATCATTTTAGCACTCAAATCTAACTGGAAACATGGCATATTGAGTAAAGCGCACAGGTGAAATAGTTCAGAGGGGCAATTTCAGAGGCCCGCTGTATGCCTGTAATGTCTTGGCCAGGCAAAACTCAATTGTATCATACACAAGTAGTTCCTATATGTATGAGCAACCTGTTTTTGGCCTGGCCCAGAATCATTTTATGCCTCAAATCTAACTGGAAACATGACATATTGAGTAGTTAAGCACACAGGTGAAATGGTTCACTGGTTCAAGTTCAGAGGCCTGCTGTATGCCTGTAATGTCTTGGGCCAGGCAATCATGTACAAACTGCATACAATTGAAACGACTTGAAATAGAAACCATTTTACAAATGAAATGCTTTCATTATATTTTTATTTTTTACATTCACAAAATCAGTATGGGAAATAATAACCTCTTAAATGTCTGCTCCTACGCTCGTTTAATGTAACGTTTAATCTATCGCTTTTAAACAAAGTGCGCAGCAAACACGCATCGTGAACAAAACCTTTTTGAATAAGTAACCAACTTCAGCCGCCGAATACGGAGCTGCGAATAAGTAACCAAACGAATCTCAAACTGCGAATAAGTAACAAACTTCAGCCTCGTCAGAAAATGGTTATTCAGAAAACACTCTTTCATTATCTATCAGCGCATACCCTTCCTTCAAGTACGCACGCTTCCCCCTGCTCCTGGCCTCCTGAACCAACGGCCAAAGTTTGTTTCGGGTAATTCTGTCCTCCATAGAAAAGTCCTCCTTAAATCGAATATGCAGATCCTTACAAACTTTAGCGTCCTTGGATTTTAGCCAGACCTCGTCTCGAACAGTATTAGCCTCGATGCGCTTTTCGATTCCCTTTAAGATGTCCGTCTGAAAGTCCATCTTATTGTTTAACAGCTGTATCGCATGTAAAATGGCTGTTGCGGAATCACCCTCGAAATCAGTTTCAGTCGTCCTCAACTTCTTCGCCGTTCTGTTTTTTAATGGAGTGTGGTCTCGGTTCACTTTATCAGCTTTACCGGTAGACGTGTTTGGATCAAAATTTGAAGCAGCGACATCTACTTCAATTGCATCAGAATCATCCTCGTTGTGCTGCTCACGTAGGGCAGTCAGGCTGTATTCATGGTCCGACATGATACCGACAAACTTCAAACAATTTGGAGCTATAACAAGTATACCAAAAAGGCTTTCAAACGGACTATACAAAAAAGTATGTTTAGCACGGATCTACTGCTAAGGCAAAATGTCAAGAGACTTGGCTAAATAGTAAAAAAAAAAATTTAATTTCAACAGAGCCTGCTAAATACCCTCCTCTCACTCCGCCATCTTAAGCCTCCCGCTTATCGTGTGTCCTGTCATCAATAGATTAAAATAAATACTGCGTCCTGCTTTAAAAACGTGGTTTGCATATCTGTCACGTGCTGCATGCCGGCGTGATGTTGGACACGCCCCCACACGACGCGATGCTGGCGACTCGAGAAGCCTCTCGCTGCAGCCTGCAGGAAGGCGGAGTTGGACATCCAACCCCACCCACATCCAACTCCACCCTCTTCTCAAGTCTGAAGCCACGCCCATGTTACGTTCGAAACTCGGACTGTTTTTGCTCCCAGTAAACAGAACTTCCAGATTTTAATTAGTTTAACAGATGCCAAGAAAAACACTCACATGTTATTGACCAAAATTTATGTTTTTCTTTATTATCCCACATGAATAATTTAAGTCTTAGTACAATCTTTTTAGATTTTTCTTGTTTAATTGTCAGTTCTGAATATGTACAGGACATACAAATGATTGAAATTACATTACTCTCTTACCCAAAGGTACAGCAATAAAATAAATAATAATGTAGCAGCAGTGGTTGTAAAGTTCCTTTAAACCTTTACTAAAACAAGGCACAGGGAAAGGCACATGATAAGACACTGAGCCGTCGTCAGTGTCCCTGGGGTGCATGGTGGCAACATCATAATGTGCTTAGCCATTAGTCAGAATAGTGTTCATCGTGCCACTCTTGGTCTCTACAACACTGCCATATCACTAGAGTTGCTCAGGTGTGTCGCCATTTGCGAAAGTGGGCTGGGCTGCTTGAGTACACTAAACACCAACATTACTATTACACCCAGTGCTTAATTTGTAAATCAAACGATGCCGGAACGCAAACAGCAGCATGAGACACAGGGTAACTGAGGCTAACAATGTCACCAGATCACACACAAAACCCAACGCTTAGGCGCACAAATGTCAAAATAACAAGCCAATTCGTATATAAATTACTTTTAAATTATTTACGTGTGTTTTATAAGTGTTTTAAGTGAAGAAGTGCATTTTAAGTGCATTTTCAAGTACTTTATCCTAAATTCCAGCACTTTTCAAATCTGAAACACAAAGCAACATTAATTTTCGTCAGGTAAATGTTCATTCCCCTGTTTGAGGGGTGTTTCTTTATACTACCACATATCCTTTCAGGAGGACACTGCAAAGAATGTGACGCGCGCGAAGTCGCACGTTGGTCACTCACGAAAGTATAACTAGCTTTATAGGGGAGCAGTGCCGTTTCAAGGTATTTGGGGGCCCCAAGCAAAGACACCAACCGGGGCCCCCCCAACCTAAGTATGGGTTTACCCGGGACTAGGGTTGCCACCTAGGTCTGACAAAAAACAAGGACACTGTCATACTGACACAGGGTGGTGAGGATGGGGGGGTGGCGAACGTAAGTTGTTGAGCGGGGGGGGGGGGGGGGGGGGGTGCGAACGGGTTTAAAATGGACACAGCGAGAAAAAAAAACAGATTAAAAGTGTGCAGAAACAGTCAGAATCTTGGTTTTAACTAACCTAATTTTTTTCCGGGACTGAATCTTAAAAAGAAGAAAAACCGGAACAGCCCGGGAAAACCGGGACAGGCACGTGAAAACCGGGACAGGTGGCAACACTACCCGGGACGTATATATTGTTTTTAGCCTACCTGCTGCTAAATTACACCATTTGTACAGGTAGGCCTAATTTATCCAGTGTAAATCATCACTTACCACTGTCTTGTGTTTGTGTTCCTCTTCCTTTTTTTGTTTTCTCTTTTGGCTTCCTGATGGATAAATTCGCTTCATGGTTAAGTTTCATATTTGCCGGCGTCTAAAACTTGGCTGTCTGCCAGGACAGTGTCTGCCTGCCTTCAGCAGCTGGTGGGAGGGGCCCCCTTGAGGGGGATTCTGACAACAGTGTCATTGCTCATGACTTTGAGAATGTAAATGGGGGCTCACACAGTTTGTCGCTGCATTTAATTCTTAACCTGTTGTTGTCTGGGGGCCCCAGGCCAGCTTGGGGCCCCAAGCAATTGCCTGGTTTGCCTGCCCCATCGCGACGGGCCTGTAGGGGAGACACAGAAAGGCATCGCTAAAAGGGAGAGCTCTTATGTGATTTAGGAATGTGGATATTGTGTTTAAAAATGTCTTTTATAGAATTATTTGTTCAATTAATTGGTTTAACGCAGACAGATTTCTTCATAACTTATAATTAGTAGGCTTGAAAGGTACCGAATCGAGGAAGACAGTCTAGTTTATTTACCTCTGATCCACATCTATGATTCAATGAGTTACTAGTTCGCTCTGGTGCCAACCACCGGCGATCGATCGATCGCGATATAATACTTAATTTGTGTCCATTTTACATCCCCCCGTCAACATTTTACGTTCGCCACCCAATAAATAAAAATAATGAATAACATACGTGGAACGATACACAAAGTAAACGAGGTATGTGTAAATTAAGCGCAACGACGTGTCTCTTGAACACTTGTGAGTTATTATGCGTATTTTCAAGTGCCACAGTTATTCTCGAATGGAGAAGTAGTGGGTTGGCGCACGACAGCGCATTAGAGGGTGGAGTTGGATGTGGGCGGGGTTGGATGTCCAACTCCGCCTTCCTGCAGGCTGCAGCGAGACGTACTTGGGCGACTCGGCGACGGAGAGCGATTTTATCGCTTTCGGTGTGAACGCAGGGTTAGATGTCTCGGCACCACTGACACAGAAGTGTTGAAATGAAAGTGAAACTGAAAGTGCCCGGCCGTCTGCCCCACCAACTACAAAAAGTACTTAAAGTCAGTCTCATATAAGCACAACTTATTTGGCAGCACAGAAGAGTGCGAATCAACCAAGTGAGTTGAAAAACTGTTGTATTAACTTTTCGACATGAATTAATGGTTTAAATCATTTCGTACTGCTGTGTATCAGTGAGCCTTGCGTAAAATCTTGTTCAACATTGTTTAATTTTGAAACATTTGTAGTCTACATTGGAGAAACCTGTACGTTGTGGTATTTTATTCGAACTTAAAAACTTGAGAGGACGGCTATAGACTATTCAATGGTCTTAGGATGTTTCCATGTAAAGTACGCTGTTTATCGTTGTAAAGTACGCTGTTTATCGTTTCTATCTTTTAAAGTTTGCGAGTGGTCTGCAGTTACAGAATAAAAACATACTAATGAAAGAATTAGAAATAATCAACAATCCCTGTTGAATAAGTCACGACATTTGTTCTTCTATCAGGTCAATATGATCCACATCTTTTCATCTCGGTAAGCAGGCTACTTAAGAACCTGATTGGGTTTTACACAGAAGTAATAAAGTGGAAATATGACCTATTAAAACATCTAAAGATGTCTGTTTCTCCACAGGTTTTTGCTGAAGAACTCAACCAGGGCCGTTATCATTCCTCTGAAGAACGGCATCATCTCCATGACCAGAGTCTACGAGTCCCTCATAGATGCAGATGTAGATCCCATTAGTGGACAGTGCTCCAACTACACCTCCATCAGACAGCAGATAGTGGAGACCCAGCAGAGTCTGGAGGAGTCAGAACAGGCAGCCAGTACAGGACTGAGGGGTCTGGATCAACACATTGAGAAACTTACAGAAGTTGAAGGAAAACGTGAACAGCAAATATGAGATACAGAATCTACCTTAAGTAACTTGCTAACACAGCAGATGTCTAATGAAAAGTTAATGAATGACAGTTATGTTGCTTTAGAGCAGGCCAGACACAATCTGGGCTCAGTTCAAGAAATTCAACGCAATCAGGAGAAGAGGAGACATGATGCTAACATAGTCACAGGAGTTGGAGCAAGATTTTTTGTTATACCAATTGTTGGATGGATTGCTGGTAAGAATTACAATTATTACTAATTAAATTATACAACATGAAGATGAGATTTTGTTTTTACAAGATTACACTTTATATGTGTGCATTTGTTTAAAATATTTAATTCACTCCCTCTGTTTACAGGGGCCGCCATGTTGACTGCTGGTGCAGTAGAAATGTCTCAAGCGTCATCAGATATCAGAGAGGCAGAAGAGGAGGTGAGAGAGTCTGAGTCTGAAGTGGAAACGTACCAAAGTAAAGTGTGTGACTACATGCTCACGATTGTCCAGTTAGAGTTCAAAATCAGACAGAAGCTGCATGAGATGGAGGAGATCCATAAAGAAATCCAGCAGGTGAAGGAGAAGAGAGAGTGTGTAGCTGAGTTCCAGGAGAAAGTGAGAAGTGTAGTCCACCTCCTGAGTGACCTGAGTGGGAAGACCAGAGTAGTTGAAGTTCAAACTCGCAGATTCATCCACCAGGAACCAGTGATGAAGATGATGGAGGAAGTGATGAAGGCAGCAGAAAAAATCACAGGGAATGAGCTCCTGCGTATTAAGGGCCTACCACAACTCATCAGTACCATGAGGGAGAGGAGCAGGAGACTGGAAGCTCTCTGTACCTCACATTCCCAGTGAAATTATTAAAGCGTTTTTTACGAACTTCGTGGCGGACATTCTTCCCTGGGTTCTTTATTCACTCGGGCGGGGATAGCGAGCCAGTGTGCTGTGCAGGACCCGACAGATGTTACAAACCTCTTTCCTCAATCTGGCTTGCTAATGTTCAGTCACTGAGGAATTAACTAGATGACCTGCGGGGACAGATCTGTTATGAACGGGATACGAGAAACTTTTGTTCTTTTACGGAATTGTGGCTGGAGCTTTCTATCCCTGACGGCCCTGTAACACCAGAGAATTTACCTACCGGCTTGACAGAACCGAGGTCTCAGGCAAGTCCTGCAGAGGGGGAGTGTGTTAACTTGATGTGGGCTACATCGACACCACCATCTTGGGTGTCATCATGGACAATGATGAGAGTGCCTACAGAAATGAGGTAAAATCACTGACCAGCTGGTGTCAGAAAAATAACCTCTCTGTGAGCGTCAGTAAAATTAAGGAGGATATAGTGGACTTTAGGAGACAGAGGTGGAGCAGGTCAGCAGTTTTAAGTTACTAGGTGTTCACATCACTGAGGATCTTGTCCTGGTCATACTGTGATAAAGAAAGCTCAACAAATCCTTTACATCCTGAGACGATTGAGGATGTTTGGTGTGAACAGCAGCATCCTGTTATACGTCTACAGGGGGATCTTTGAGAAACTGCTGACAGGATGCATCACTGTGGTACGGGAACTGCACCAGTCAGAGCTGGAAATCACTAGAGAGGGTGGTACAAATGGCAGAGGACATCACAGGTAGCAATGTGACATCACAGGTAGCAGTGTGACATCACTGGTACCAGTGTGACATCAGCGGTAGCAGTGTGACATCACTGGTACCAGTGTGACATCAGCGGTAGCAGTGTGACATCACTGGTACCAGTGTGACATCGCTGGTAGCAGTATGACATCACTGTTAGCAGTGGGACATCGCCAGTAGCAGTGTGACATACCTGGTAGCAGTGTGACATTACCAGTAACATTGTGACATTACAAGTAGCAGTGTGAAATCACCAGTAGCAGTGTGAAGTCACCGGTAGCAGTGTGACATCACTGGTAGCAGTGTGACATCACTGATAGCAGTGTGACATCACTGGTAGCAGTGTGACATCACTGGTAGCAGTGTGACATTACCAGTAACAGTGTGACATACCTCATAGCAGTGTGACATCACCAGTAGCAGTCTCCCCACCATCCAGGACATATACAATAACTGGTGTGTGTGTGTGAATCACACTGATCCAGCACAGAAACTTTTTCATCTGCTACCCTCTGGTAGACGTTACAAGAGTCTAAGCCACATCTACTTCTACTGCACTGTTATACTGTTATATCCTTAATATACTGTTTCCATACCCCCTTGTATTTTTTCTTGTACTTTTCTTGTTTTGTTATTAAATTTATTTGTTTTTGTTTTTATTTAAACTTATTTGCTGTTAGTGTCTCTGGCTAGTTGAATGGATCTTCTCATCCAAAACTTTTCATTGCATTGTTGACCTTTGTTAACAGCATAACAGGTCCTCTATGCAGTCCTCTAACAGTCATGTAGTATAATCAAAAATCAAATCAAATATATTTTATATTTTTGATTATACTACATGACTGTTAGAGGACTGCATATAGGACCTGTTATGATGTAGTAGTAGTATACACACCTACCTTAATAATATAATAATAAAGACAATAAAGACACTTTTGATCTTTTTGATCTGGCCCCGTTTGTGTAAACAGCTCCTGTTTCTGCTCCCACAGACAAATAAATGTACTAGTTAAAGAAAACAGATTCCTCTGTGTCTTACACACTAGCTTAACTTAACTAATGAACTGGTGTGGAGTACACAGCTGTCCTCTCTCATTTAAAGATCAGACAAATCTGTCCATACCTTATAGGACCAAACGTACCTGGGGTGATGGGGCCTTTTCAGTGACTGCACCCACTCTATGGAACTCTCTCCCCAAACACGTCTGTGATTCTTCTGATCTTTCCACTTTTATATCTCTTCTGATCCGCTATTAATTTTTGATGCTATACATTTATCTCTTCCTTTTTTGTTATATTCTTTTTATTGTTTTGTTTTATATTTTAATGTTTTGTACATTCTATATAGGGCTTGTATTTTTGTATTGTAAAGAGAGTGAGTGTCCTGAAAAGTGCTATATTAAAGAAAATGTATTATTATGTGTTATTATTAAAGATGTTAATAAGAACCTCACTCTAGTTTAGTGGGGATGTTCTTACAGGGTGTAAATAAGGGCAGAGAGATGTGTCAGTTTCACATGTGTGTAAACCCTGAGTGGACCCGTCACCATGACAACCAGGACGTTCAGTGTTCAGCTCTTTAGAAGAGTGATGGTGCTTCCAGTAGAGGAGATGAAGCTCTCTGCTTCTCCTGTTGTCTTCCTCAACTTTACTTTAATCATCTCACACTTTCAAACTTTCTTTCTGGAGAACCTTAATAAGACTGCTCCCACAGACAAATAAATGTCCTAGTTAAAGAAAAGAACAGATTCCTCTGTGTCTTACACTCTAGCTTAACATAATGAATGAACTGGTGGAGTACACAGCTGTCCTCTCTCATTTAAAGATGTTAATAAGAACCTCACATTGGTTTAGTAAAGATGAAGGTCTCTGCATCTCCTGCTGTCTTCTTCAGCTTTATCTGAATCATTTCACTTTCAAATTTTCTTTCTGAAGAATTCTAACACCTGCGAGAAAGAGTAAAGTTTGGATATTATCTTCACATATAAAGTCGCATTGTTAAAAACCTTAAACCCTACAGAATACATCTTACAGTGTTCCAACCCTACACTTATTTCAGTCTTTGTGAAATGTCTCCTGATTCCAAGGTGAATCTCAGATTAAACATACATCTGTCCTGCTCGTCAGTCACAGTTTCTTTCAGTTATGTTTTCCTGGAACACACAGCATTTCTTCTCTGGCTGCTGGAAGTGGATCTATTTATAGGGACTGGGGTCATTCTGGGGTCACTGTTTTCCAGAAAGTTCTCATGGGAATGAAAGGCTGTGTTTCACTTTCACTTTCACCCCTGTAGGCAGCTTTGTCCCACTCTGCTGCTTCAGTCAGGGAGGTCATGGATGGAACATCACCACTTAGTCTTCACAGTGAAAGAGGAAACTTGAGAAGGGTTTTTTTGGCATAATGAACAATTCAAACCCTACACAAATGATCATACAAGTATTACATAGTTAAGAGCTAGTACCTTTGTACAACTAGGATAACTCTCCAATCCCACTTCTGTTCTCCTGAAGCAGCGAGAGTGTAAAGGTAGACTTTTTTTGTCTGTTTATTTATTTAACTTTATGGGTGTTCTTGAATAAAACGTAATAAAAAATATTATATCAAAGTTGTGATTGTAATATAGAACAGACCAGTCACTGCTAACACACCAAAGATGGGCATAAGATTTAGGGGGTGTCTGCAGTGGGCTGCTTATTGCCAGCAGTTCTAAACGGGGAGGATTTTAGAGGTGGAGACGCTGCTGTGTTATTATAAATAACGCTACCAATGTAGTTCCTCTAAGAGCTGAGACAACATTGTTCGTTTGTCCACATCATGTCGATTGCCAAGGTAGGTTCATCTTTTGCACATATTTTCAATTTGCGGCATGTACTTTAACTCAGCTCGTAACCTTTTTAATTTTCAAAAAGTCAAACCATCGCAGAGACAGCCGAGAATGTTTGAGTAGTTGTTTGTATTATGATTAACGGTGGTGGGTGGGGCCGTCTGGGCATCAATATAATGTTTTTGCTGTTACCTGACTAAACTACACTGTTCTCACGTGTGCTGGCACGCAACTAAACCACACTGTTATCACGTGTGCTGGCACCTGACTAAATCACACTGTTCTCACGTGTGCTGGTACCTGACAAAATCACACTGTTCTCACGTGTGCTGGTACCTGACTAAAGAACGTGTACACTGACGATCACAGGATCTATATTTAAAAAGACAAGTCACACTTGTGATAAAGATGGATGCTTGACTCAGGCCTGGTATTATATTTAGTGGTGTAAGGTTTATTTTGCTAGACTAACATTTGATCCTACAGTAAGAATAAGCAGTGTGTCTGCTTGAATAACTCATGCCATTAAAACCTTTAATGGGCTGTAATCAACATATAAACTACTCACAAAAACCTTGTTGAATATTTGGCCTTAGGGTGAAATTTCAGGATGTACCTAAAATGCACTCTGACCTTTACACGTGATGTAATGTGACTTTTTCTAAACGTTTGAATACACAGGTCCAACGGAACGATGTTTCAGTCCTGTTCTCTAACCAGTAGCTTAATGGCAAAATTCACAACAGGTGTTTGATCCATGAATTGAACAATACATTTTGTGAGTAGTGTATGTTCTTAATTTCTGTAGCTGGGGTTTAGCTGTATTTTAGATTGACGCTACAAGTAATCATTCATAATATTTCATGCTGTGTTACTGCCCCCTTGTGGCCAGATATACCATGTTCACATTGTTAGTGTGGACTAATTCTGATTCATTCTGTCAGTGTATTTATGATAAGTGCTAATATGGTCATTTCTGTCCATTAATGTAGTAATTATTGTATTATTTGTACTGATGATGATTATTATTGTCCCCTTTGTATTCTTACTGTAAAACCCATTTTCACAACTACTAAGTAAACCAGACATTTTATAAATGTTTACATTTTTTAATTTAGACAGTTTATTACTACGAACAATACAAACACATGGAAATGTAGTTTGAAATGACAACAGACAAGAACTGACAGGGACACAGACTAACACACACAAGCATAAACAATAACGAATAACCGAGACGAACACACACAGAGCGTAAGAACACGCAGACGGACGTAAACAAACACAGACATGGTGGAAGGGAGGAGACAGACTGTATCATGACAGTTAATTGCTATGGAAACAGGAGTTCACCATTTACCCTTCCTATAATATAACTTTAACAGTTCTAACCAGCTGCAGCATTTCCAACATATTGGAACTATATTTACCTGAAATGCCCTAATATTTCAGGAAATAACATAAAAATAATCACATATTTGATCTATTTAGTCCATTGTCTTATTATTAATAATAAGTGCATGTTGTTTGTCCCTGCAGTGTTGTCATGAAGGATTCAGCTGAGGCTGTTATTATTCCTCTGAAGAACGGCATCATCTCCATCACCAGAGTCTATGAGTCCCTCATAGATACAGATGTAGATCCCATTAGTGGACAGTGCTCCAACTACACCTCCATCAGACAGCAGATAGTGGAGACCCAGCAGAGTCTGGAGGAGTCAGAACAGGCAGCCAGAATGACCATTTAAGGCCAGTTGCGGCAGCCAATTGCGCACAGCGTACTCTCTACCGCTGGGGGGACTGAATGGGGTGCAGGAAGGGGAGAGAGGACAGACCCTGATGGCAGAGCACCTTCAATTATACTTCCTCAGTTTTAGTAAAAAATAAATATACTCATAGTACACTTGAATAAACTTCTTTTTGCTAAGGGCGTCTGTGGCTAATTGGGTTCAGTATGTGTGTCCTAGATTTAATTTTTTTAATGATTTTATCGTTTTTGTAACGATCTGCGCTGGGCAGAACAGGGAGGCGGACACAAACGCTGAGAAGAGCGAGATTTATTACAGGGCATTCCATAATCGTAGTCGAAGTCACAGGCAGGGGTCACAACGGGAGAGCCATCCAGATGAGACAGGTACAGGGGCATGATAAAGACAGACACGAAACAAAACCAGGCTGAAATAACACTGAACAGAGAACTAACCCACAGAGAGTATAACACCGGGAACAGGGCACACGAATGCAACAGCGCGAGGGAGAGAACAACCAAACATCCAAAACAACCGACCAGGGACAAGGGACACTCAGGGACTATATATACACAGAACACCAAACATGGATCAGGTGCAAACAATGATGACAGGGGCGTGGTAACAAACGAGGAATCAGAGACAACGAGCTGGGCGGGATAAACAGGCAGCGAATAACAAAACCACGAGGAACAAAGACGTTGGAGTGACAGCGGGGAGAGGGGGCGTAGCCATACGTGACAGTTTTAGTAAAACACTTGTACCAATGTAATCAGTCTGGTTCGTGTGTGGAACGTCAGACAACTAAAAGTTCTAGACTGATTATAACAGCAGCTATAATGTAGCTTGTATTGTTCAGTTTTATAACATACAAAGAAACAAACAAATAAACACAATAAATTAGACGTGCATAATTTTCTCTGACCAGAGGAGGGAAAGAGAGATTTCCTGTTTACAGACAACAGAAAACAAAATAATCGTCGTTATGACTGACCGGTCTGCAGCAATTTCAGCGAAAAGATGAAAAAGCGCACTGGAGAACTGAAAGCAAAAACTGAAACTGTCGTCGCGAGTCCAAGCCCCCTCCCACCAGACCATACCCTACAACCCAGATACAAAACAAAAAAATACAAATGTAAACAAATATTTTGAATCTGATGAAGTTATACTAATTTTCATTAACAGATGGTTTTGTGAAGCCAAGTACCAAGCATGACACTCATGCTTACAGCTCACCTGAATGGATGAAATAAAACGAAAATTAAGAGATAATTGGCGAAAAGAGAAAAGAATTCTGGGAAATGCAGTATATAAAACAAAGGGAAAATAACAAAGGAACATATAGCCGCAAGCGGCAATTGGCGGGTTCCAATAGCGTCAGGCTGCTGATCTCATTTGTCAGTCCACCTCTCCTCCAACACCTATCTCATCCCCGAGTCCGGGAAATTACGTCACCTTTGTCACATGCTTCAAAATAAAAGTCAACATGGCCGACCGCTCAGTGTACCAAACCACGGCTATAACAAGCAAGAATAGTTCATTACATTAAATACAGTACATTAATTAAACTCTTTGTGTATTTTTTTTGTGTTTTCTGATAGTTACGATTCTGTAGTATGTTATGGCATATCCCAAACGCAAGTCACACACACATACACAATATATATATATATATATATATATATATATATATATATATATATATATATATATATATACACACATACACACAAACTTCATCTTACAGTCTCTGGACTTGGTTGAGTAGGCAATACTTTTTCATACTCAGTATTAAGCACATGGTCTCCTTTCCTGGTGTTTCTGCCAATCCATGGTGCCCAATACTCGTATGACGGATTAACAGCCAATGGATTTTTTGCACGACCTGAAGAAAAAAAGAAAAAGAAAAAAAATAAACAAAATTAATACTGACTACCAAAAGCACTCTGAATAGGTTTTTTAACCAAATGTCAAAATAAAAAATAATAAATTTACTAGGCACAAAGCCGCGAGCAATCATTTCAACACTGACAGAATTCCAAAACTCTTCAATGTTTACGTCTCCATTGAAGTTTTTGGGAGGTTCCTTTAGGTCACTCACTATCAGACAAAAGACACATTTAGGCTTGGTTTCCTGGTACAGAGATTAAGCAAAGCCAAATCATACTCACTCAGGGATGAGGTGAGTTAACAGTAGGACTTAGGGATGAGGTGAGTTAACAGTAGGACTCAGGGATGAGGTGAGTTAACAGTAGGACTCAGGGATGAGGTGAGTTAACAGTAGGATTCAGGGATGAGGTGAGTTAACAGTAGGACTCAGGGATGAGGTGAGTTAACAGTAGGACTCAGGGATGAGGTACATATATGGTTTAGCATTACAAATGGATGAGATATGGCCTGAGATGTTAAGAAAGGAAGAGCTTACCCGCCATGCTGAAGACTCCCTTTTTGTGTAGATCCATGATCACAACTGCTGGGTAGTAGCCACAATTAACACATGAATATGTGTAATCATGACTTGTGAGAGCTTCAAAATGGCAATATGCATGAAGAATGACATCTGTGGATGGAAATGTAACACCCCGAAGTCCCTCCAGTGAATTTATAGTTCTGGACACTGCAGTATGGTTCTGTAGGTGACATGGCATTTTTGTTGACAAAATTATGACAGCATTTAATATTTAACAACATGTGAAGTATATCATGCAATAACTTATTTTACTTGTAGGTTCTGCCTTAGAAAAATGCACAGTTCCAAGGTCAGCACAACATGATCATCAAAGTTATGGAGTCCTGCTTTCCACTCTTGGTAACGATACACCATCTGACACAGTGTGCATTGTCTGAAGTAAGTTGACACATCTACAGAATAAAAAAAAGAATATTAAGTAACAGTGTGATTGAATAAAAATTAAAAAAATACCTGAGCTATTTAACTTACCATCAATAATGCCACCTATACCAACAATCCGGGCTTTGTTTGTTATCATCACCGGATTTTCCAAGGCAGGACGTCCTGAACAGAAAGTGCATGTGGTCTCTGTTGGAAGCAGCTTTGTTGGATAATTAAATTGTGCTTTGGGAGCCTTCACTTCTTCTGGAAGTGTAGATGGAATTTTTTTCTGTGCAAAAATGTACTGCACTACACGTTCCAAGTGCATTGTTGCTGGGTAGACGGGCTTGGTAGTGGGCTGATCTGTCACTGCAGCAGTTGAATCTGTCTCAAATAAATGTCTCTGAGTTTGAAACAAGTGCCATTTTGCTATACTTTTGTGCACACAAGACATTCTTGGCTTAGCACAAGGACAGTGCCATGAGTTGGTCTTTGGATTGAAGGTCACCATAATTCTGCCAAGACGACTGAAGTGCTTCTTCACTGGCTCGTAAATGGACAGACATTTTGTTTGGGAGGAGCCACTGAGTGTTACTTCTACACACAGAGGTACATGAGCTGACATGGCTGCTTTCTGTTTTTTTAAGCACATATTCTTCTTTGGTACACCAAATATCTTATGATTTACCATTTCATCAAGAACTCTCTCTTCAAGTTCCTCTTCACTTGCCGTGCAAGAACAATAGTCAAGCGAACGAATATGTTCGCAGTAGCTGAAAGCACATCCACTCCGTTGTGCTAGAAGGTGGTATTGGTAACACTCTCCTAATTCACAGCCGGTAAATTGGTTTTCCCCCAAAGTCTTTTTCTGGACATGAACAGGTACAGAAAAACCATGCCGGCCTCTCTGAACAGCACACACACCATTTGTGGCATCCACACAAACACTCTCCAAATGGGAGCCACTGCTTACATCAGGTTTTGCTTCTGAATGTTTTCTGAAAATGTGAACAGGTAAATTCTTCTTACGTACAACTGTAGTGCAGTGAGGACACTTTACTCTTCTGGGTGATGAGGTTTGAGCCTCTTTGTGAGAAGCTAGTGAAGTATGTGGTAGAAGACTAGAAGACGTAGGGGAAGGGAAAGGTGCAGGAGCAGATGATAAAAGCTCAGAAGGATCAACTGTTAGAGAAGGTGCAATGGGCAAGGTAGAATAAGCTTGTGCCTCTTTTAAGGAATGTGATGAAGACGTAGCAGATGTGCAAGAAGGTACTTTTGCAGGTGTAGGCGTGTGTGTCCCATATGATCCATCTTCACAAGCCTGTAAATGGCTTCCCATATTATCCCTCCTCAAAATGGTTTTTGAGCAAAAAGGGCAGTGATAGTGTCCTTCTGGTCTGCAATTTTGATGACATCTGTGAATTCGATATTCTGTGAAAAGAAAAAAAAAAGAAATAACATCTAATAATGTGTACTGCTAATAATAACAGCAGAATTGTACAATACCTTTAAACTGTATGGCATTTTTCCAGTGAATTTCAATGTGCTTCTTAACCCTCGCTAGGTTGGATGGCTTAAACAACTTCACAGGGCACAATGGGCAGTGAAACATTTTGCAGCATGTTGTGCATCTGTTTAAAGATGGAGCTGAACCATAAAGCCAGACTGAGGAGTGCATCTCTGTAAAAAGAATAAAAGCCCCCCATTAATAAATGCATTAATAATTGTTATGTAGATAATTATATTGATATGCATGTAGATACATTGATAAATAAACATACATATACACACAGACACACACGCATAAATATATATATATATATATATATATATATATATATATATATATATATATATATATATATATATATATATATATATATACACACAGGGAGAGAGAGAAAGAGAGAGAGAGAGAGAGAGAGAGAGAACTTATGTTTGTACAGTACGCTGGATAGCTATGTCTTAAAACAGCTAACTTTAATGCTAAACTGGCAAAAGTATAATTTGCTGGAGTAAAAATATACTACTTACCCAAGCTATATCAAAGACAGCCAGCTGGTTACCTTATACTTTACCTTACGCCAGACCTATCCTAAAGTGTTTACTGTACAAATATAAATATGTTATAAAATATATAATAGCTCCCTAGCTGAAACTTGCTAAACAGCGTCTAGCGTCGTTGCTTTGGATTATACCTAAATTTGAATTTACCAAGATAACGTTAGCTGATAACGATTCGAATTTAAGTGTACAAATTTCGTACAGTTTGTAACGTACCGTCAATTAAAATGCAGCTCTGTTCGATGAGATGTTGATAGCTGGTTTAAAACAACAACAACACAAGCACCGGAATACTCGTGCATAAATAACACTGACTTTCAATCTCAATACCTCCCCACACCACTAGATGGCGATAATGGAAACAGTACCACCTCCTCTCTGGTGCCTCATGTAGGTACCACAGGAGAGGTAGGTCTCAGCAATGAGATCTGCGCACAGACCCTCCTCGCGGGTTCACACGAATAGGCCTCTTGGGCTCTATAGACAAACAGAAGCCCAATACGTCCTTTAGACCCAAAAGTGAAAAGAAGCTGAGTGGAAAAAAAGCATAAATAAATCAATGTGCAAAAAAAGGTTCAATTGAGGCACTAAAGGCCCAAAAGGATCAAAATAAATTGTACTGGCAAAATGATTTAGATCACAGAACTAAATCACATTGCTGAGATCAGCTTTGTGGTGTGTTTGTGTGGTATTTCATGTGAGCAATAGATTTCAGTCAGTTACGGAATTTGGTCACTAGATAGAGCCCAAGTACCACCATACTGATATCTCATTAATCTCATAAATGAAATAAGACATTTTGGTGAATTAAAAGGTTCATTTCTGGTCAGGCATTGCACTTTTTGTTATGAGATGTAATTGCAATATTATAGAACTCATTGATCTGAATCATACAAGTCCAATTACTTGTCTGTATTCTGCATAACAAGATTGCAGCATGAGTTTTTATGATTTCTTAGGTATTTGGGTACTGTAGCGCCCCCGACAGGCCAATTTGAACCAAACTTGCCATACCTCACAAGGACCCGGTCACTGGTTCCTGGAGGATGAATCTACGAATTTGAACTTTAACCACCCTGGTCTTCCCACTCAGGTCACTCAGAAGGTGGACGACACTTCTCACTTTCTCCTGGAACTCAGCTACACCCTCTCTCTTCTCCATCACCTGCTGGATTTCTCCATGGATCTGCTCCACCTCGTCATGTTTCCTTCTGATGCTGAGCTCCAACTGGTAAATCTTGAATTCGTAGTCAGACACTTTACTTTGGTACGTTTCCACTTGGGACTCAGATTCTCTCACCTCCTCTTCTGCCACACTGATAGCATCTGATGCTTGAGACATTTCTACTGCACCAGAACTCACCATGGCAGCGCCTACACAGAGAGGGAATTAAATAAAATATCTACTTGAATTAAATATTTAACACGATGTCGCCTGCCCGGCTGCCTCGTCCCCAGATGACGTCTGCCCGGCCGCCTCTTCCACTGATGACGACGTCTGCCCAGCAACCCGGCCTCCCGAAGCCTCCTCATCTGCGCCCAAGCTCCCCAGGGCCTCCTCGTCGCCCATGCCCCCCAGAGTCCCATCACTGTCCCGACTCCGTGGGGTCTCCCCTGTCCCCCAGGTCCCTGCGGGCCATCGCCCGGCCTCCCAGGTCCCTGCTGTCTGTCTGTCGGCCTCGCCTGTCCCTGCGGCTCGTCCGCCGGCCTCACTGGTACCTCTGGCCCGTTCGCCGGTCTCGCCGGTCTCTGAGGCCCCTCTGCCGACCTCGCCGACCTCCACAGCCCATTGGCCGGACTTACCTGTTCCCATGGTACCTCCTCCGGCTCCATCAGCTCCCACGGACGCTCTGTGCAGGGCCCCACAGTGACTGCTTTGCCCGCCTGTGGGTCCGGGACAGATTCGGTGCCTGTTTTTTGCAATGCTGCCCCCTATGTTAGTCCTGTTTTACGCTTGACTGTGTTTCCTTTGTTGCCCTGTCCCCTTCCTGGCTTCCTGTTGGTCCCTGTCCCTGTGTGCGTTTCTGTCTATGTTCATTTGCCGGTCCCCGTGTCCATCTTTGGTGGTGTCCTCCAGATCCCTGTGCCTGTCTCTGTTCCCCAGATTGTCACCCATTTTGTTCCTGTCCCTGTCGTCCTTTGCCTGTTGTCCTCTGAGTCCAATTTCCCCATGTGTCCAGTCCTGTGCCCTTGACCCTGTCTTGTCCGGCCCCCTCGGTTCCGCCTCCTGTGCCAGCTCCCTATCCTGTCCCGTCTGGTCCTGTTCCCACGTCGCCACCCATTCCTGGTCCCGGTCCTCCTTTGCATCTGTTGTCTGATCCGTTGTGTCCATCCTGTCCTAAGCCTGTTGTCCCTGCCCCGGCCTCGCCCACTCGTCTCCCTCCCTTAGCAAAAAGAAGTTTATTCAAGTGTACTATGAGTATTTTTTTACTAAAACTGAGGAAGTATATTTGAAGATGACTTTTTATAAACTATATTTTAGATCCTTAAGAATAGTATAATGAAGTATAATTGGCTTATACTGAAAAGTATAAACAGAAGTCTAAGACTAAGTACATTAATATGTCACGTATGGCCTCGCCCCCTCCCTTAGCTGTCACTCCAGGTTCCATCGTGTCTGTGTTCCTTGCCTGTTTATCCCGCCCTGCTCGTTTGTCTCCGTGATTCCCCGTTTATTACCACGCCCCCGTGTAATTGTTATCACCTGTTCCTTGTTTCAGTCCTGTGTATATTAGTCCCTGAGTCTCCCTTGTCCTTCGTCGGTTGTTTTGGATGTTTGGTTGTTTGATCGCCTTATTATATATTAATAGTGTAATGCTGGAGTTTAAAATGTTATGTTTATGTTAACATTTTTACAAACATATGCACGTTTTGCTTTACCTGTCACACTACAGCCCCTGACCCCTCCCCTTTGGACGTGTGTTTATGTTGTCTACGTCTAGTCCAGAGCCGTAGAAAGAGAGAGTTGCGACACTCCCATAGACTCCTATTGTAATTCAGGAATGCGGAAGTAAACGTGCCATGGGGAGACCAATAGTTCCAAACATGCTATAGTTCCAGCATTGAACTGCGTATATTTGAAGCATTTCCGCGGCTGTTTTTCTGGTAAGTTAATGAATTATTCATCGTTTCCTATATCATCCTCCATAAATGTGATTAGTATTACTGTTATAGTTAAGTGGTCACTTGTTGTTAGTTTATTTCTGCATTTTAAATACCTTTAGCTTAAATTACACTTCGCTAGCATTAGCTATGTTATTAAAAGCAGGAATCACTTAGCGGTGCATTAGCCTCAGAGTATTCAGTCATTAGGATAGTTGTTAAATTCAGTAATACCTATATAGATTTGATCATATTGTAATTAATGGTAACTATCTGAAGTAGAAAAGATGGTTGGATTGTAGTGAAGTTACTCTTTGGTTGATTAATTAATTAGCTAGTGTTTCAGTGACAGGTGATAAAACCAGCAGCTTCTACGTGGATTTATTTATACAGGATGCAACAATCAACAGGTCTATATATAATCTCAACACAATTTAGTAACAATTTTTTTTATTTAATTACGTATGATGCTTAGGATTGTCATTACCATCATAACATTTAAAATATTTTTTTTAGGCCAGTGGTGTGAGTGAGGCACTGGTCCTAGTTCGAAATTCGAAACAATTGATCGATTTTCCGAACTAGATCAAAAGCCTCCTGGGTCAGTGCTTCTACTGATTTGGGCCTATAGATGAGTATACTAGTTTTATACTATAAAGTGTACTTTTGAAAACTTAAAATTAACTTTTTGGAGTGCCCCGGAGTTGCACGCCTTGGGGGGGGGTTATGTCACGTCCAGCCCCTCCCTCCTCCCTGGTCCCGCCTAGTTTCCCTGTCCCCATGGTTTCTCCCTCTGTCTGCCACGCCCCTGCCATCATTGTCCCCACCTGCATCTCTTTTCACTGTCTTGTTTTCTGTGTATATAATCCCCGTGGTGTTTCACTCCCGTGTCGGTCATTGTGTGTTTGTGAGTACTCCTTACCCTGCTCTGCTCTAGTTATTAGTTCCCTGTGCATTCTGGTTAAGTGTTTTTCTAGTTAGCTCTGTGTCTTATTTATCCCTTACTCTGTTTCTCTGTTAGTTGTTAGTTCTTCCCGTTTCCTCTGCTTCCTTGTTTATTTGGTAGTGTCCGTCGTGTGTATTCCCTATCTCCTGTTACCGTGTTCTTAGTTAGTTAACGTTGTCGTATCTTGTCTAGTCCCCGCTTACTTTTCCCTGAGCATTAGAGTCCTTGTGTCTTTGTAGTTCCTTTTGTTAGTTTAGGTCATGTTGCTCTTATGTTCTCGTTAGTAGTGTATGTTCTTCTTGAAGGTGTAATGCTTTGTATTGTATAACTTAGTTGTCCTGTTAGCCTAGTTATCGCTTATGTTTTCTTTGTCTACCATTTCCGTTTACTTGGTAGTTCTTGTTTGTTTTATCCGTTGTCTTCTTTATTTAATAAATTTAACAAAAACCTGCAATTGCGTCACACCCGCCCCCTTGAATCGTTACAACCAAACTCATATAAAATGTAATCTTGTAAATAATAATAAGAAGAAATCTCATCGTTATGTTTTAGAATTTGCTTAATAATTACTGTATTTCTTACCAGCAATCCATCCACCAATTGTTATAAGGAACAGCCACGCCCCAACTTTAATGTTAATGTCTCAGCATCACGTCTCCTGTTTTCCTGATTGCATTTAGTTTCTTGAGCTGAGCCAAGATTGAGTCTGGCCTGCTCTAAAGCACTTTTAGAGATATTCAGTAACTTTTCAGTAACAAAGGTTTCCCCTTCATCTCTCTTAATTACACAAACCCATTTTCTGCTCGTCGTCAGCTGGAAAACCATGGAAACTGAGATACAGCTGTTTTTGCTTCGAGTTCAAACACCCTGGTACATTGCAAAAGCTCTTGTTCTTGGACTCTGCCGTTTAATGTTTAACGAAAGCAACGAGAGCTTCCAGAAGAAAAAATGCCGAAATGTGAAAAGGGCCTATAGGGCCGGTCCTGCAGGCAGGCTAATGATAACAGTAATTACTAAATCAGACTCTGGGAGAGATAGAAGTTGGGAGCCAACAGGTTGAGCTGGAAACCCCAAGGCAGCATTATGAACTCTGAGCATCTTACAGTGATGAAGGCGTGAAGTGAACCAGTCGTTCACGGTTCATTTCACGGTGGCTAAGTTCGCGGAGCCGGTCTGAGACTTCTCAATGGCGGAGACTTAGCAGTGACGTCACGGTCACAGCTGGAGGGCTGTTATGACAACTGCCCGTCTCTCCCAGGTCCAGTTAAGTGGTTTTCTGGCTGACTTTGAACGCAGTGTAAAAGACAAACCAGTGCCTCTAACCCCACATTGAATATCAATCAATCAATCAATCAAATTTTATTTATATAGCGCTTTTTACAACAGTTGTTGTCACAAACAGCTTTACAAGTGCCGAGTCCTAGACCCCAGTGAGCAAGCCAAAGGCGACAGTGGCAAGGAAAAACTCCCTAAGAGCATGAGGAAGAAACCTTGAGAGGAACCAAGACTCAGGGGGGGAACCCATCCTCCTCTGGCCCACACCGGTCACCATGACAACAACAACAATTTAGACAGAAAGAAGATAGAGAAAAGGAAAAAGATGTAATAATGTCCATCATGATGTAGGCATCCGGTTAGGCATGAGGTGGCCGGCCCAGGATGGATCGCTTGTCTCTCCTCATCTCATTATTCCTCAAGCAGGCGGGCAGCCATGTGGAGAAATGAAACAGGGAAAATTAGCTCTTTATGAGGACATATACAGGACAGGTGAAATTATAAACATTTCTGGAGTGTGGCAGCAACTCCGGCATTAAGTTAAATTATTACAGCCTAGCTAAATAAGGCAGAACCAGAAGGTAAAATAGGCTTGGGGGCATTCTGAGACAATGGCATCGGTCCACTGCACTGTCAACAAACTTGAGTGACCACGAGCAGTGACAGGACGACAGCACCAGCGCCCCAGTCTACCATAAAACCCTTCGCCTGTGAACCCCTGGATCTGTACCTTTATCTAAGGAGGGATATTAATTATCAAACGATAAACTAAATAAGTGGGTTTTCAACCTAGACTTAAAGATTGTGACTGTGTCAGAGTCCCGGACACATTTAGGAAGATTATTCCAAAGCTGGGGGGCCTTACAAGAAAAGGCTCTTCCCCCTGCTGTTACCTTGTTAATTTTTGGAACTAATAAAAGACCAGCACCCTGTGATCTTAGTGGACGTGGGGGTTCATAATAGGAAATAAGTTCCTGAAGGTATTCAGGAGCAAGCCCTTGCAATGCTTTATAAGTTAATAAAAGAATTTTAAAGTCAATACGGAATTTAACTGGGAGCCAATGCAGGGCTGATAGGACTGGACTGATATGCTGAAATTTTCTAGTTCTGGTCAGAACCCTGGCTGCGGCATTTTGAACTATTTGAAGTTTATTTAGATTCCTATTTGAACATCCTGACAGTAGTGCATTGCAGTAGTCTAATCTAGAGCTAACAAAGGCGTGCACCAATTTTTCCGCATCATCCTGTGATAATGCATTTCCTAATAGAAGTCTCCCTACAGGGGGGTGTTTTGGGATCAAAGGTAAGTCTACAGGTAGGTCATTAACTAAATGCAGCAGGTTTCGCTGTAGGATATGTGACAGTCATGAGGCATTTTCATGTGCTGCCCTGTATACAGAATTCAGTCTGTGACCTGCTGACCCAATATTATCCCTCATTCACTTCCTATTGTTCTGGACTCTTTCCACTTTATTAACTTTGGTTAGCACACTGATGCAGAATGATCTTCTAACCCTTTGGAAGTACTATATCTTCATTTATAAATGTTCATGTGATAATCGAAGGAGGAGGCACGACGACCAAAGTAACAGTGAAACATATACTTTTAATAAAGACGCAGGTGATGTCCAGCGAGACAGTCAACTCACGCAGGCACGAACTTAAGACAAAGACGAGCACGAGACATTGCGCAAACGCACATTAACAAAAAATGCAATGGGTCCACCACACCCAGCTGGACCCCAAGGATGAAGACATAGCCTGGATCTTATCAGGGTTAAAGTTTTAATTGTCTACAGAACATGTCCCTTCCTGTACATATATTTTAAATGTCCTACTATCCATAGGCCATATTGTACAAGTTCACTGAATATCAAATATTAAAGAAAACAAATCAGTATAGTCTTTAATTAGACGCGTATATGTGTAGGAACACTGACAAATGACAATTTATCTACCAATTCTGAACAAAGCTGAGGACGCAGTTCCATGTTAACATCCATTTCTTCAAATTATCCATTTGACCTTAAATCTTGTTTTTCCTTTTTTTGTTTTTTACTCTTTTTGTTGATTGAAAATGAGATCAAAACACTTTATGACAAACCTTTTCTGACCAGTGAAATTACAAGATCAGGGTCACGTTCAGAGAGATTAAATACAAGATCAATGTCACGTTCAGAGAGATTAAAGACAAACAAAAAGCTTACAGGGTAGCAAAACAAAAAGACCAAACATAAAGAGTATTCATGTGATGACTGGCAGCTGATAAGAACGTTATTACATTATATGACATTTTACATTTCTTTACCAGTTTCATTCAGTCCATATATATTGTACATTGTCCCAGGAAATTTAAGATCTCCTGCTGGGGTTTTTTGCAGGGAAGTTTCAGCGCTCCTCCTGTCAGCAGTAAACCTGCAGATACACAACCAAGGTAGAAAGACTTGCCCAGGCCCTTCATCCCTAACTCTGGCGCAGGAAACTTCAATGAGACCACAACTGTGTACACATACCAGCCCACGGGGACTAGCATCATTACTGCAGCACAGATTAGTGTCACTGCGGCAGCCATCGCCACCGTGGTCTTGGTCTTCTCTACGCAGTTAATGTGCTTGGAGCTCATAACAGCCAGTAAGACACCAGGCACTCCCAACACGATGGAGATCACACAGAAGATGCGGGAGGCCAGCAGGCCAGAGCTGAGGGGCAGTGTGGAGTCAAAGAGTTTACACCCGGCCTGCTCACTGTTCCCCTCCAAAAGGCTCATCCTCCAGAGGCCCTCCAGAGTTTTCCGAAGTGTTCTGTCACTGCAGATGAGGATGGTTTCCATCCACATGGGCAGAGCACAGGACACAATTCCAATGATCCATCCAAGAAATGCCGCTGTGACACTTGACTTCTGCAAATCCATCCCAGTAATGAAGCACACAGTTGTGATGCTGAAATGAACTCTGCACAGTGTCTCAGTGCTTCATAACTGTAAGGAGGTGGAGTTTTACACAGATGAGCTCTCACGGGGATTGGACAAAGTATAATAACCTTGGTACTTCCCACATGAACAGAACTGTTTGAACTTGTCTGGGGCTGATCACTGAGTGCTGTTATTGTGTGCGTTTATTTGTACAGCCTGCAATGTTAACGTGTCTTTGATACTGCTATGTTAAAGTGTTAACTGTTTCTTTAATTCTCTAATGATCAACAGGGCTACTAACTTACAGTCAAGATCTCCAATTCAGCATTACAAACAAGCCTCTCCTGGTATCTGCATATACCACTACAAACTATCATTCCTACCACTCCTGCTGTGCATCGCAGTGTTGGTTCAACAGCTGATGACGACCTGGAAGGAATGACCTGTCCAGATGAAAGCACGCACAAGGGCAGACCTGCTGTCAGTATCTACCTGTCTTGGGTCCTGGGAGTGATCTGCCTCTCTTTCTCTACCAGGATCAGCAGGTGTCTTGATCCCTGCTGTTACTGGCCTTACTGTAAATCCCTGCAGTTGATATTAATCTCTTGAACTCATTCTGGCCTTAAATGGTTTAAGTGGTTTAATGAGTGACAAAAGGCAGACTTAGCACAATTTCAAGACAAAGAGAATTCCCTATTCCTAAATAAATTGATTCACGTCTCAATGAACCGTCCGAGATAATTAGGGACTTTACTCTGCGGGGTAACCTAAATAACACTACCAGGAATCTGTGTAAGTGTCAATAATCACTAGGTATCCCACAGGTTGCCTTATGTGGCGGTGTCACATAGTACTCTGCCTAAATAAGTATTAGTTTGGTTCTATCAGCCTACACATTGAACCACTCTTAATTTCCACTTTTGGACAATAAATGACACAGGTCTCTATAACACAGAATTAATGAGCATGCATGTCTAAACACACAGGAAAATATATATATGCATGCCTGCCTTCACTATACAGTTTAAGACTACAAGAACAGGTATATCTAACTACTGGAACACAGTAATACATGGATATGCATCAATGTGGGGTGATTATACAATAACAGGTGTTCTGATAAAATCACTTAATACTGATGTACATGAAAGATCACAAGTTGTGTCTTTATATCCACCACATATCAGTGTTCAAATTCAGAGGCACTTTGTCCTGGTTCCTTAAGGGCTGGAAAGCTGAATACTGGTTTTAAGAGTAATTACCCTTTCCTTGGTTGGAAGGTTGTTGAGTTTGGTGTCTTTAAATTGAGTTCACTGTCTCCGCTACATTTCCATGTAAACTACGCCATTTAAGGTATCTTCGTTTATAAAGTTTGCGAGTAGCCTGCAGATGCAGAATAAAGGCAAACTAATGAGAGAAAGAAAGCAAACATTCCCTCAGCTTGAATAAGAAATGATGTTTCTTCTTCTATCAGATTAAGATGACCCACATCCCTTCATCTGTGTAAGCAGGTAACTTAAGATCCCATTAAAGCTTTACACAGAAGAAATAATCAACATGGACATCTGACCTATTAAAATATAGTTTGATATGTCTTGTCTGCTTCTCCACAGGGTTTTGCTGAAGGATTCAGCTGAGGCTGTTAACATTCCTCTGAAGAACGGCATCATCTCCATCCCCAGAGTCTACGAGTCCCTCATAAATGCAGATGTAGATCCCATTAGTGGATGGTGCTCCAACTACACCTCCATCAGACAGCAGATAGTGGAGACCCAGCCGAGTCTGGAGGAGTAAGAACAGGCAGCCAATACAGGACTGAAGGGTCTGGATCAACACCTTGAGGAACTTACAGTATATGGAGCAAAACTTGAACAGGAAATAAGTGATACAGAATCTACATTAAATAATTTGAGAACAGAGCTAATGAAAAGTTACTGAATATCTCTAAAAGTGCTTTAGAGCAGGCCAGACTCAATCTTGGCTCAGCTCAAGAAACTAAATGCAGTCAGGAAAACAGGAGAATTCACGCTGAGACATTAACATTAAAGTTGGGGCGTGGCTGTTCCTTATACCAATTGCTGGATGGATTGCTGGTAAGAAATACAGTAATTATTAAGTAAATTCTAAAACATAACGATGAGATTTTTTCTTATTATTATTTACAAGATTACATTTTATATGAGTTTGGTTAAATATTTAATTCAATTAGATATTTTATTTGAATCTTCAGACGTTCATGTGACGTGAAACTGACAATTCTTACTGCCTTTATTTACACCCTGTATGAGAACATCTCCACTAAACCAAAGTGATTTTCTTATCATCTTTAAATGAGAAAGGACAACTGTGTGTCCTCCAGTTCATTCATTACGTTAAGTTTGTGTATAAGAGAAAATAAGCGAGTGAGAGATAATTCAGTGCTTTAGGAACTCAAAGTGAGTTCAGCATTTCCTTGTGTGCAGTATAGCTTCTCAATTAACACAGTGCTTTAAAAAACAAATATATAATGTGATGAATCTAAAAACTGCAAACTATTTTGTGTACCATTCTCTGTCCTGGTTCCTAGATTGTAGAACTTCCATTTTCATTTCTGCATGTGAGACAATACTTACAAAAGCTGCATTATTGAAGCTTTTAAATCAAAGTTCTGCAAAATGTAAACAATAATTAAAATATATAATAATAACAATTATTATTATTATGAAACAGAGGAATCCTGTCTAAAAGTCCATGGGTATATGCAGTACATGTACAAGAGGCATGTCATTTAATATTCTCAATGGCTTTTAAGCAACATCCAAGACTGTGTCATTGTTGATTTTCAGTTCTTCTTTGACATTCAGATTTATAATATCATTAAAAGTGCTTTTTGTCCAACTACATAATACTGATAAACTGAGATGCATACATTCACCATCAGATGCACATAAATTATATGAATTATAAATTATACAGTATAGGAGTGAACTCACTGTGTACAATAACACAGCTCACAAACTGTATTCCTAAAATGGAAGCTCTCTCTTAGTTCCTGTTATTACTGAGATTACATTAAGATTACAGAAAGATTTCCCTTGTTTTCAAATCCAACCGTCATACAGAAGTGAATGAATCCAGGTGAACCTTAATGTGAAAGCAGGAGGTGCTCACCTTGATGCTCCTAACCTTCAGTTTATTTGAAAAACATGCTCTGACATGATCTGTTTATCATCTATAGAAACTATTTACCATTAAACTGTCACCTGGTAAATGTACTGAGACTGAAATCATCTCTGACATCTGTTGGAGGCACCCCATCATCTGAGCAGTCAAAGCTACAAGTCACCCAAGTTGTTTTCTGTTTTGCTTGGGTTTCATGCATTGACACGATACTGTGGGACCAGACCCATGGTCTTTTAGAATGGATTCCTCTGTGTTTCATAATAATAATAATCATCCCTGACATCTGTTGTAGCCACCCCTTCATCTGAGCAGTCAAAGTTCCGTCACCTAAGTTGTTTTCCTCTTTGTTTCATGGATTTACAATCAATTTTCTTTGCTAGAATGTAAATGTGCCTACCCCTGTTATTCACATAATGCCATTGTACTGTACGTCTATTTGACAAATAAAAGACTTCCGTCTGCCATAGATTATCATTATCGCATCACTAACAAGTGTTTAATTTGACAAACACCATCAGTGTATCACAGAGAAATTCACACTGGAATAATGCTCATGATGTGCATATATTAACATGGTGGATCAAACTGTAACAAATTAACATAAGACACTTTGGAGGCTGGTGGTACACATATCCAGAAATGACCACTGTTACTCTAGGGGGGTTTCCTTTCAGGTTTACATTCTGTTTTGCTCACTGGATTCTTCTGAAATTCAAACAAAACTGCATTATTTAAGCTTTTAACTGCAAATTCTGGAAAGCATAATAAAACGTAATAATGATGATGATGACGATAATGATGATTTTTATTATTATTATTATGAAACACAGAGGAATCCAGTCTAAAAGCCTTTACATGTGTATTGTCATCCTTCACTGATCATCAGACAGAAACGTCTTAACAACCTGACCACAAAAACAGACATATGACACTGCATTTATATTTCTGCCCGGTTACAAATAGGCAATTTACTGCTCCTTCAGGGGTTATCAATGATTACATTATCTGTGCAGTGAGGGTCAGGCTCACCGTACTAGGGTGTACTTCCTAGCACAAACTGGAGCAGAGGCCTGCACACATGGCCAGAGCAAGAACGTCTCATAATGCTTAACAGATTAATATAATCTGCAAGCTTACTGACATCCTCACACAGCAGAGGGTGAAGCACGATAATACTGTTAACCCAGTTATATTTCACTCAAGGGGCGTTTGGGTCAGGTTCATAAACTTATGGGAGTATTACAATATCAAGAACAGTATTCTCCACTCATAAAATTGGTGAGATTGAGATAGTGGAAAAAGAGTGGTTTGAGTGTGGGATTAGTTCTGTTGAAGATCTATTTAATGAGGGAGCACTTTAACGAAACAGAAAAAAAACTACAATCTGAAGAGTAAGTGAATTTATTTGGACATTTGAACCTCTATAAGGAAAGTGTCACGCTTGGCTCCGCCCTCCTCCTGTCCGCCACACCTTCTTTGTAATTATCCTGCCGTTATTTGCCTTCTCACCTGTTTCTTGTTTGTTTCATTATTGTCTGGTATTTAGTTCCTGGTTTTCTGTGTTCTCATCGTGGTTTAGTTCTTGTTAGCTCTAGTTTCATGTTTAAAAGCCTTGTAAGTATTTGTATTGGTTAGTCTTGTCTCCTTGTATGTTTCAGCTTTAGTTACTCCTAGTCGTGCAGTCTCTGTTCATTCTTAGTTTATCCTGGTGTTTGCTTTGTGATCTGTTACGTTGTCTTACTCTGCCTGTCTTCGTGTCATTTAGTCTAAGCTTCTGTGTTTTGTATTCAAGTTCCCGATGGTTTTCCCCCGTGTTTAAGTATTAGTGGTCTAGCGTTTTTGGTCGTTGTGGTTTTGTATCTCTTGTTTACTTTAGTCTCTGCTGTGTTTCAATGTACCTTGTATTATTTCAGAATTCTTATTTACATAAACGTATTTTCCTTTCATAGTCGCTGTGGTTCGTTGTATTCATTCGTTCGTGTTTCAGTTTAGAGTTTGGTATGCCTCGTAAAGCCTGGTTTATACTTTCGCGAGCGACCGTAGCGCGCGGCTCCGCCCACCTCGCGCGACCCTGCGCGAGCGGTGTAGGCGTTTATACTTTCGCGAACGTCGCGAGCGTCGCTGCAGTGTTCTCCGAAACGATAGGTGGCAATAGGTGGCAGTGGAGAATAAAAAACCTCTGCAAAACCGGGGAAAGAACATTTTTACCTGACCAGAGACCGTATTTAAACACATCAGGCATCAAACGTAAATATGGCTTTGCAGTGTTGTCCGAAACGATAAGTTAACAAATACGAGCCTCTTGTAATTCCAGGGCGAAACATGAGAGAACGTGAAGACGTTAAGATTGGGCGTTTTGAAAATAAACAACCATAAACTAATGTGATAAAAAAGCGAATTATTTCGATTCATTTCGAGTATATGTATAAATATTTAACTTAATTAAGTTTAACGTGCTGGGAAATATTGAAATGGACCTTTAAAGTGACGTACAAGTGCTTTAATTCCACCTTGTATAGGTGTATGAACCCTGCAAACATGACTTTGTCCATCGCGCTGAAGCGCGGCGCGCGCGCGAAAAATTCGAGAGGCCCTCGCGCACGGGCGGAGCCACAGCGATTACGTCATTTTCGCCGCGCGGACCCTCGCGCCGCTCGCGGCGCGTGGAGTATAAAGCCTGGTTTAAGCCTGGTTTATACTCGACGCGCCGCGAGCGGCGCGAGGGTCCGCGCGGCGAAAATGACGTAATCGCTGTGGCTCCGCCCGTGCGCGAGGGCCTCGCGCGCTGTCGCGGCGCGAGGTCGTGCACCTCTAGAATTTTGTAACTTCGCGCGCGCGCCGCGCTTCAGCGCGATGGACAAAGTCATGTTTGCCGGGTTCATACGCCTATACAAGGTGGAATTAAAGCACTTGTACGTCACTTTAAAGGTCCATTTCAATATTTCCCAGCACGTTAAACTTAATTAATTTAAATATTTATACATATACTCGAAATGAATCGAAATAATTCGCTTTTTTATCACATTATTTAATGGTTGTTTATTTTCAAAACGCCCAATCTTAACGTCTTCACGTTCTCTCATGTTTCGTCCTGGAATTACAAGAGGCTCGTATTTGTTAACGTAATTTCAACATTTTAATGTACTTTAGCCTAAATTCCAGCACTTTTCAAACCTGAAACACAAAGCAACATTAAAATGCGTCAGGTAAATGTTCATTCCCTTTTTTTTGAGGGGTGTTTCTTTATACTACCACATATAGTTTCGGACAACATTTCAAAGTCATATTTATGTTTGATGCCTGGTGTATATATACGGTCTCTGGTCAGGTAAAATGTTCTTTCACCGGTTTTGCAGGGGTTTTTTATTCTCCACTGCCACCTATCGCCACCTATCGTTTCGGAGAACACTGCAGCGACGTTCGCGAAAGTATAAACGCCTACACCGCTCGCGCAGGGTCGCGCGAGGTGGGCGGGGCCGCGCGCTACAGTCACTCGCGAAAGTATAAACCAGGCTTTATACTTTCGCCAGCGACCGTAGCGCGCGACTCCGCCCACCTCGCGCGACCCTGCGCGAGCGGTGTAGGCGTTTATACTTTCGCGAACGTCGCTGCAGTGTTCTCCGAAACGATAGGTGGCGATAGGTGGCAGTGGAGACTAAAAAACCCCTGCAAAACCGGTGAAAGAACATTTTACCTGACCAGAGACCGTATATATACACCAGGCATCAAACATAAATATGACTTTGAAATGTTGTCCGAAACTATATGTGGTAGTATAAAGAAACACCCCTCAAAAAAAAGGGAATGAACATTTACCTGACGCATTTTAATTTTGCTTTGTGTTTCAGGTTTGAAAAGTGCTGGAATTTAGGCTAAAGTACATTAAAATGTTGAAATTACGTTAACAAATACGAGCCTCTTGTAATTCCAGGACGAAACATGAGAGAACGTGAAGACGTTAAGATTGGGCGTTTTGAAAATAAACAACCATTAAATAATGTGATAAAAAAGCGAATTATTTCGATTCATTTTGAGTATATGTATAAATATTTAACTTAATTAAGTTTAACGTGCTGGTAAATATTGAAATGGACCTTTAAAGTGACGTACAAGTGCTTTAATTCCACCTTGTATAGGTGTATGAACCCGGCAAACATGACTTTGTCCATCGCGCTGAAGCGCGGCGCGCGCGCGAAGTTACAAAATTCGAGAGGTGCACGCGCACGGGCGGAGCCACAGCGATTACGTCATTTTCGCCGCGCGGACCCTCGCGCCGCTCGCGGCGCGTCGAGTATAAACCAGGCTTAAACCAGGCTTAAGTCGCGCACTCTCCGTGTGGGCGCGGTTTCTTTAAAGGAGACTAGCTCCGCCAAGGTAGCGGTCCACTCTTCACCGCAAATGTGTCCGACCCCGACTCCCACCGCGTTACAGAAAGCTTGTATCATAAGTACATGGATAAAGAGTTATGTAAATCCTATATATTAGCACTTCAATGCCATGAAGTAACATTTTATAAGCTAAATTAACATTTCAAAATTCAAACTAACATTTAATATCACTTTAATATCACAAGTCTTAGGCTTGTGTGGCAAAGAAACCTTAGTCAGTAGAACCCAGGTTCTGGCATGATGTGGAGGAGCTAAAAGATTTGGCTAGCAGCAAGCATCAACTCACTTCTGAAGTGTTGATTGAATGTTTAGAAGTGCTGTTTGAATGCTGGCTGCCAGTCTTTGGTGAGTCTCCATCATGGTACTGATGAGTTGTGGAATGTCTTCAGTACACAGGAGCTCATTTCCTGTGACTTGTTCTGCTGCCTTCATCACTTCCTCCATCATCATCACTGGTTCCTGGAGGAAGTTTGAACTTTAACCACTCTGGTCTTTCTACTCAGGTCACATGGACGACACTTCTCACTTTCTCCTGGAACTCAGCTACACACTCTTTCTCTTTTCCACGGATCTGCCCCACCTCGTCATGTTTCCGTCTGATGCTGAGCTCCAACTGGTAAATCTTGAATTCGTAGTCAGACACTTTACTTTGGTACGTTTCCACTTGGGACTCAGATTCTGTCACCTCCTCTTCTGCCATTCTGATAGCATCTGATGCTTGAGACATTTCTACTGCACCAGCACTCACCATGGCCGCGCCTACACCGAGAGGGTTGACAAAGAAATTTTGCCTTTCTAGTCAGGTACTTGAATATTAGAGTATCTGCTAATCTTTCATGTAGGCTACTGGGACATTTCATTTTGGTCGCACACTGCATATGGCATACTGTTTTTGTTCCAGTCAGTATGTGTGAAGTATGTAATATGTTTGTTATCTGTAGACTGAAGAGTCATCTATTTCAGGAATATTTAAATGATCATTGATCCTACAGCTATGAAATTTTATACACCTGCTGGGTAACAAACTCTGGCATATATTGACTGTTTGTTTGTGCACTTACCACTGTGTGATATAGAGCTAATGCTTAGTTCACACTTCTGGCTAACATCACTGACTACTGTATTCTACTTCAACTCGATCTGTTCTCTGAACTTTAACCTATTGTATTGCCTAGGACATACAAAGATGACAAAACACTTTTGTACATTTCACTGAATAAGAGCATCTACTAACTGGCACAAATGTAAATGTCAAGTAGTTTATTTTAAGGCTTAAGATTACAGTTACACCTAGAGTCAGGGCCAGGATACTGATAAGTTTTGGCTTAACCATGACATGTTTATGTACACTAAACTAATAAGAAAACACTGTGATCTTACATGTATTTTGGGTAACGTGTGTGAGATAGAGATGGTGTATGTCTGTGAGAGTCAGGAAAGGTGTGTGTGTGTGTGTGTGAGAGAGAGGGAGAGAGAGAGAGACATAGAGATTTCACTTCACAATGGAAGAAGTGGTACCCACTGTGCTGATCAGCAAATACAGAAACAGAGTCACAGTCATGAGGAACACAGTGGAGGAACTGGAGGAGCTTCCATCCTCCACACACACACACACAAATAAAATACATATAGTACAGTCTCATGACAAATGTTAAAGTGTGTTAAAGTTACACTGGACAGACATGTTTAGTTAGAGGCTGTTCTTCCCCAGAAAGTAAATGGCAGGTCTGCATAAATAAAGATTTCAGTACAGCACAAAACCTTAACTTCATACTGCTATGCTTCATATTAAACTTCTGATACTTCCATTTTCATTTCTGCAAGTGAGACAATACTGGCAAAGGCTGCATTATTGAAGCTTTATCAAAGTTCTGCTAAATGTAAACAATAATTTAAAAAATATATAATAATAACAATTATTATTATTATGAAACACAGAGGAATCCAGTCTAAAAGACCATGGGTCTGGTCCCACAGTATCATGTCAATGCATGAAACCCAAGCAAAACAGAAAACAACTTGGGTGACTTGGAGCTTTGACTGCTCAGATGAAGGGGTGCCTCCAACAGATGTCAGAGATGATTTCAGTCTCAGTACATTTACCAGGTGACAGTTTAATGGTAAATAGTTTCTATAGATGATAAACAGATCATGTCAGAGCATGTTTTTCAAATAAACTGAAGGTTAGGAGCATCAAGGTGAGCACCTCCTGCTTTCACATTAAGGTTCACCTGGATTCATTCAATTCTGTATGACGGTTGGATTTGAAAACAAGGGAAATCTTTCCACACCCTGCCTGAACCTTCCTGTAATCTCAGTAATAACAGGAACTAAGAGAGAGCTTCCATTTTAGGAATACAGTTTGTGAGCTGCATTATTTTACACAGTGAGTTCACTTCTATACTGTAGCGCCATGCCATTTTAGCTTTTAACACATAAACAAGAGTGAAGAGAAAATGGAATTTAGCTAGGAACCAGTTCAGAGCTGAAAGCACTGAGCAAATATAGTCAACTTTCTAGCTATGGTAAGTAATCTGGCTACTGCATTATGTATCTAATCTCAAAGGCACAGAAGGAAGATTCGGATCCATATGCAGAAACAAGTTTTAATGGGAGGGATAAGCAGAGGCAGGTCAGAAATAGTCTTAAATCCAAATAACAGAGACCGGTGAAGGCACAAAGGGGCTCAAACCAGGGGACACACACAACCAGAGGTAGTGCGTCAGATCCAGGTAAACGTAGGGAAAACTGCTCTGTAAGCTGTCACTGAGAGTGGCAATACTTCCCAAAGAGAAGGTGACCTGCTGGGACATTGTAGTGTTCTTATAATAAAGTAACATATCGCGAGATTAGAATAGTGACGAATGCAAGATCACTAACGAGACTAGAAGTATTGAGAAGTAGCCGTGATGAATATGTATGTGTGCCATGTTGAATGTGTTGATTAAAAACCACGATAAAACGGGCACTACTCTCGTGCGTGTGATCCCTAAAACACCACAGACCAGGGGCGGACTGGCATACATTGCTACCGGGGATTTCCCCGGTGGGCCGATGGGTTAGTGGGCCGGTGGGCCGCTGGCCGCCGGTGGTTTAACTCAGCCCGTGGAGGAGCCACTGCGGCCCCGGCCCGTAGTTACGCTGCTGTTTAACGGTGTCTATTACCTCTTCCCCGCTCCAGTCAGACTAACCTGCTCAGCGCGGCCGCGGACTGAGCCTGTAAACACATGAACGAGTTGGACCGCGGCCGCGGACTGGCCTCGGACTGGGCCAGCTGATGCGGGCTGACGGTATGCAGCGGAGATCAGAAAAAAAACAACTTGTCCCAGAAAATCCGGGCCGGACTACGAAAACATACAGCAGTTTAAATTGTAGATAACATGTTATTTTAAATGTACTGCTGTCGCCTCTGCAATGTCTAAGGCACCATGTACAAATTACCTTAACACGATTAACACGGATGCAAGTGGCGGTCTTAAAGGTTACAGAGCACTGCGCACTGTTTTTGTTTTTAAAAATATTGAAATTCTTAGATTAAAACTAACCACCACAAATAGGTAAGAGGAAGAAATACCCACGTTAGAGTTGTAGGTTGTTCTTTAGGATGCACTTTGCGTAAAACAACTTGTTTGGTGGTCTTATGATGGACTATTTAACAACTTGTTTGGTGGTCTTATGGTGGACTATTTAAAAGCCACTATGTGGCTTTGTAATCATATTATTGCTGGAATTAATATTGTCCATATGACAATAAACGCCGTCATATACACTACGTGCCATGTATAGATTCATATACAGTATACACACACACACACACACACACACACACACACACACATATATATATATATATATAGTGGGCCAGTCTGTCAGGAACAACAGGTGTTACACCGAAATCTGCGACCGTCGAATTTTGTGACCGCAGAGGGCGCTATTTCGCAGTTTCAGTTAGTTTCAGTTCACAGGCACGAGCGCTTTACGAATGCTGCGTAAGCTACGCCGACGCGCTTTCTTTTCTCGTTTTGCTGCTGTCCACGAGCCAAAATATGACGGATGCGTGTATTTACATTTTATGTTGTCTCGCGCTTTCTTTTCTCGTTTTGCTGCTGTCCACGAGCCAAAATATGACAGATGCGTGTATTTACATTTTATGTCGTCTGTTAACAAGAAAGTTTCATTACAACATTTTTACACGTGACGACAGGAGTAAAGTCAGCCAATACATACGCCTGACAATAGCAAACTTTTCATAAGTAAGTTATGTAAGCTGCTGTCATTTGGACCTCATTCCGAATGGTAATTATACACTTCTGAATAAAATAGATACATTAAAGTCACAGATCCAGTTGACCCTTCCCTGTGGGCGTACCGCTACGTTGTCTGCGTGTCGTTATGTCCATGTTTGTACTTCCGTGGGCGTGGGTCGTCTGTGAGCGTGTTCGTTTGTTACACCTGTGCCTTGTCTCGAGGTCACGTGGGTATGTGGATTCACCTATTTAATGTGCGTTCGCGCGGTGTCTAGTGCTCGTCTTTGTCTAAAGTTTCGTGTCTGCGCGAGTGTGTGTTGATCACTGCTTGCGGTCCACCCGGAACTTACGTGTGTGAGAGAAAGAATAAAGGTCTATATGTTTAACGTTGACGTCGTGGTGCCTGCCTCCTACACCCGCCGTCACAGTGTGTTGGAAATCCCAACATAAAGAAGCCCTACATCTGCCTTGCATGTATATAAGTATGAGGATGAGGAGAGTATTATTTATTACTATTTTATTATATATTATTATACGTGTGGCAAAGGACTCACTGTCTTAATCTTATTTAAAGAATAATGACAAAGGATTAACATAATTTATAGTTTTGGTTACTTTTGTGAATTGTTTAAAAGTTTATTCTTCTTGGTTGTTAATAAAAGGAATTAATGTTCATGTTTTAGTAAAATTTTGGTTTCTATCATTTGGGCTTATTCATAATGGACATTATGTGAGAATGTCAGAATGGGTGACCCCTATGCCACGGTCAGTCTGTCCACTCCATTCATGAATGTTTTTCTTTGGCTAACAGGTGTAGGGATGGTAAGTCACCTGAAAACATTTGGTTGGGTTTTAACTAGTTTGTATGGAGATGGACAGCAGTCACATATTTAGACAGCAGCCGTCAGAATCGGTGACCCCTATTCCAAAGTGCACTTGTCCATTCCAGTCGTGATTTTTTTTTTCTGTCTAATAAGGTGAAGGGATTGTAGGTCACCAGGAAAGACATGGCTGTGTTTTGAATAATTGTACCTGTAGAATCAGTAGGGTCACATATTTAGACAGCAGCCGTCAGAATCGGTGACCCCTATTCCAAAGTGCACTTGTCCATTCCAGTCGTGATTTTTTTTTCCTGTCTAATAAGGTGAAGGGATTGTAGGTCACCAGGAAAGACATGGCTGTTTTCAAAATAATCATAGGTGGAAATTCAGTGGGGTCACATATTAAGAACTGGTGACCCCATGCCAAGGTACATCTGTCACATCTACCATGGAAACACATCACCCACTGTGACTCCACAATAACAGAAAACAGTGATAGCAAAAACGTTTTAGTGGACTATATTTAAACATTTTATTCAGAAGTGTATAATTACCATTCGGAATGAGGTCCAAATAACAGCAGCTTACATAACTTACTTGTGAAAAGTTTGCTATTGTCAGGCGTATGTATTGGCTGACTTTACTCCTGTCGTCACGTGTAAAAATGTTGTAATGAAACTTTCTTGTTAACAGACGACATAAAATGTAAATACACGCATCTGTCATATTTTGGCTCGTGGACAGCAGCAAAACGAGAAAAGAAAGCGCGAGACAACATAAAATGTAAATACACGCATCTCATATTTTGGCTCGTGGACAGCAGCAAAACGGGAAAAGAAAGCGCGAGACAACATAAAATGTAAATACACGCATCTCATATTTTGGCTCGTGGACAGCAGCAAAACGAGAAAAGAAAGCGCGAGACAACATAAAATGTAAATACACGCATCTCTCATATTTTGGCTCGTGGACAGCAGCAAAACGAGAAAAGAAAGCGCGAGACAACATAAAATGTAAATACACGCATCTCTCATATTTTGGCTCGTGGACAGCAGCAAAACGAGAAAAGAAAGCGCGTCGGCGTAGCTTACGCAGCATTCGTAAAGCGCTCGTGCCTGTGAACTGAAACTAACTGAAACTGCGAAATAGCGCCCTCTGCGGTCACAGAATTCGACGGTCGCAGATTTCGGTGTAACACCGGCCCTGGTGCTCAGACATGTTCTTTTCCCCACAGCTTCACAGAGTAATAACTCCTGTTTTAACCTCAAATAATGTCCAGTGATAATGGCCAGTAATATATGGCTATGTGAGTATAACCTTCACATTGTGACATTTGCTTCTCTTATTTCATGAGTATTCAGTGTTTAATTATTCTCTTCATTAACTGTTTATTATTCACATGGATCATTCCCAGTGTTGCGAATAACGCCGGTAACGGCGTCATTTTGTCAGTAATGGGATAATATAATTAATTACTTTTCCTGTCGTTACATCGCCGTTGACGTTACTGGTCATTAAAAGCGGTGCGTTACTATATATTGATATACTAACAGTAATGCGAGCGGACCACTGTCCAGGCTAGTGAGGAGTAACAGATCTCGATAGGTCACAGTTCTCGGTGTAACTGTTTAACTTAACAAGTCAGTAAGCGATTGGCTAAGGCAGCGTTATGATAGCCAATCAGAGCCAGTGTTTTTACACGCGCGCCGAAGCACACCAGTGACACACGACACAAATGAAGAAGTGGCAGAAATGGCAAGTCAGGAGCAAGCCGAAGAAAAATTAGCATTTTCAAGGTGGCGATATAAACATTATTTAAGAAAATACTTGAAGTTCCTGAATGTCTACCAGACTGGGTATTTGGTTTATTTAATTAAGAATAGAGGGTTTATTGTTAAGTTTACTTCTGTTCAGTTGTCTCAGGTTGAGATAATTTAATTTAATAGATGTAAATGCACTTTATATAGTGTAACTGTTTTGTTTATTTTTTTTTTTTTTTTTTTTTACAAAGATTTGGGATTTTAAATGATTTTATCCTGCACTGGTCTGTGGATGTGCAATAAATATCAAAAGTTAAAACACCTTTCTGATCTACTCATTTCAACTGACTGTGAAAGCTGCTTTTTCAAAAAAATTCTTATTCATTGGCATGTAACGCAAATAGTTACTTTCCCTAGTAACGAGTTACTTTTATTATAGAGTAATTCAGTTACTAACTCAGTTACTTTTTTGAACAAGTAGTGAGTAACTATAACTAATTACTTTTTTAAAGTAACGTTCCCAACACTGATCATTCCACATAATCACCCTGTGTTGAGTCCATCCTCAGCTCCTCCATCACGTTGTGGTATACCGGGGCCACTGCCAGGGACAGACAAAGGCTGCAGCACATTGTGCGCTCCACTGAGAAGGTGATAGGCTGCAGCCTCCCATCTCCCCAGGGAGAGATGTACGTCTGGTACTGTATGTCTCCAGGACTGTGGGGAGAGCGGATCGGATCATAGCAGATCCTTCTCACCCCGCACACGGACTATTTGATCCACTCCCCTCGGGCAGGAGGCTTCGGTCCATTCAGACCAGAACCTCCCGCCACAGGAACAGTTTCTTTCCCTCTGCCATTGGACTCAAGAACAGCACATAATCATGTTATCTATCCTGCACAACCTGCCTTCGTCACTTTTACTTGGAATGCACTACTCCACATGCACTACTGTACATAGTACTGTTGTTGCACATTTTCTGCCTCTGTATTCTTATGCCCTTTGTATTTTTATTAATCTTTTATTCACTTTATTCATTCTATTTATATTCCCTTATTATTACTTGTCTTTATGTTGCACCTTCATGCCGAAACAAATTCCTAGTCTGCAAACCCTGTTCATTGACAATGGCAATAAAACTTTTTCTGATTCTGATGTTGCTCAGCTTCTGTTCCTGTGTTTAAGGTAAAGAAATTAACATTTACCTGCATTTACTAGAAAGGTTATAGAAACCAATAAAGAGTCGGGAGACTGTGTTGATCCACTGTTTATTTGTGCACATGGAGAAACTTAAGATCTTTTTTGTAGCCAGAAAAGACTGGGAGTCCAACATTGGGTATTTAGTCCAATGCCAACAGAGTGAGATCAAACTTAAAAGAAAGAGAGATATGAGAAAGAAAGGAGGGGGATGGGGAGTTGGTGGATAAGATGGTGGGGTAGTTGGAGAGAGGGTAGATTAGAGGTAAGGGGTAAATGGAGAGAGGGATGGATGAGAAGGGAGAGGGTAGATGTGTAGAGGGTAGGTTAGAGGGGAGGATGGAGATTGGAGAGGATGGGTGTGAGGGTAAGGGTAGATGTGTTGAGGGGAGGGGTAGATGGCGAGAGGGGTGGTTGAGAGGGGAGGGGTAGATGTGTAGAGGGTGGGTGAGAGGGTAAGGGTAGATGTGTTGAGGGGAGGGGTAGATGGCGAGAGGGGTGGTTGAGAGGGGAGGGGTAGATGTGTTGAGGGGTGGTTGAGAGGGGAGGGGTAGATGGAGAGAGGGGTGGATGAGGTCTGAGAGGCCTCATCTCAGAGGTCAATATGACCTCCTGACCTTGGTGCTGCTCTCACAGACGTACAAGGAGCAGAAAACAATCACAAAATAAATCAAATATGGGAGGAGTATATGAATTTCTTTCATCAGCAAACCATTCAATCATTTTTGAAGCTAAACTAGAAAATATTTTCTTGAATGAAAATTAATATGAATGAAAGCAGCACAAACAATGAATTAGAAGTTTAAAAGCACATTAGCTAGAGAGAAAGCATGGTTTAATTTGATGTAATTGGACATGAATCTAATTTTTGTTCCTCTGTTCAGATGTAGTCTCTTTCCTCTTCCTCTGTGAATCCACTTTTAACAGCTGCTTGAATGCTCTTCATCTCTTCAGGGGCAGCAGAGGGCAGAATTGCCAGCAGCTCTTTATCAATCTTTTCCACTCTTGAGTTTGTCTTCCTTTCAAACTCAGCCTTGTTCTTTAGAACTAGTTGTAAAATGGCGTTTTCCGCTGCAGCACAGGAGTTCTGTAACTGCAGACGTTCCCATTCAAACTCTGGCTTTTCCTTGTCCATGACCATAAGTTTCCCCAGTGAGCTGATCTGATCCATGATGTGCTTCTCAGACACTTCAGTGTAGGTTGTTGAGATCATGTTGACCAGACTAGCAATGTTAGTGGCTTGAAATGCTTGGCTGTAGAGAAGGTCTTTGGCAAAGAGCTTTCCATTATAAGAAAGTGACTGAGTCTTCTGAGATGTAGAATCAAAATCTTTGAGAGTTACTTTCAGGTTGGTTTTCACAATGATGGTCACCATCTGAAAGAAGTGAACCATCTTCTCCCACTGCACCTTCACTCTGCCCATGGTACTCATACCTTTCATCAGCATCTTGATGGTGGTTTTAAAGTTGATTTCTTTGATGTTACAGTTCCTCATTTCATTAATGAATTTCTTACCTTCGTTTATGATGTTCTCCATGTTCTCCACACTCTTCTCATAGATCTCTCTGGTCTTGTCTAGTTGAGCTCTGCTCTGCTCTATGCGGAAACGAGCATTATCTGAGGCTCTCTGTGAGGCAGTCTGCTTCTCAGAATTACATTCATTATACATCATGGGTGGTTTTGGCACCAGGACAGGAGAACATGTGACATCTTTACTTTTGCTGTCAAATGCACGTGCTGATTGAGTCAGGTTTTTGATTTCTTCAACCAGCTCCTTTGTTTTGGCTTCCTCACATTTTCCATCTGCATATTTTGCCAGTTCTGTACAGATGTTGATGCCCTGTTCACATATCTTCTGGGCACGATTCTTTGCTTCACATTGTGGGGATTTTTCTAAACTGGCACTGATTATTTTCCATTGATGTGGCAAGAAATCTGATTGTGGAGATTTACTCTTCTGATCATACAGTTCATTCCACTTTATGTTCTCCTCCTGTACAAACTGCTGAATCAACTCAGCACATTTCAGGATTTCTGCAGACTTGCTGTATATTTTTATTTCATCGATTACATCTACAGTCTCATCCTGACCTCTTATGTTCCCCTTTGTTTGTGATCTATCTTTTGAAGCATTACACAGTCCAGTCAAAGATTCAGTTAATACTTTTGAAGCATTAGCAATCATGGATACAGGGTTACTTAGGGTTGATATCACTCCAGTAATTAGATTGGTGGTACACTCAGTCACACTTGAAACATAATCCATCCTGATCATCTCCCATCCACTGGGAAGGGAATCCATTGCACTTCTGTAACTCTTGTGTGCTTCAGTAAGTTGCTCTGTTAGGGCATTCTCTACATTTTCAGAGCGTTTTAGAGCTTCTTCTAATGACTCTTTGGTCATTTTGTGCCCTTCCAGTTCCATTTTTATTTTGTCTAGCTCCTCTCCATAAAAGTGCTCTGCATTGACACATGCTTCCAGCAGCTCTTGGATTATGTTGATGACATCACTGAACCCCTTTTCTGTTGCAGAAGCCAGAATAAAGCACTCATCTGCAATGAGGCGAATGTTCTCCAGCTGGTCAGGCAGGAGAGCTTTAACAACCTCATCATCACCATGGAACAGAATCTTCACAGCATTCTTCATGTAATCTGGGACAGTGAGGGTGTGGAGTCGAATCTGATCCATGTTCTTATGGGCTTTGTTGAACGCTCCCCAGCCAGAGTTACACACCTGCATGAGGCAGGCGCGAAAGGACTCTGGGTACTTGATGTACTGGTAGCCATCCTTGGGTGGGTTTTTGTTGATGGAGAAATCAGTTTGTGAAGAGATGAAGACCAGTTCTCCCATGATGGCTATGGAGAGTGGTGCAGGAGTCAGGTACCCCTCCCAGTTGGCATAGGGCTGCATTATAAGCTTGGATTGGTTTCTCATCTCCTCAGCTGAGGTGAGGCTTTTACTGGCCTTCACAATTTGGGAATCCATTATTTAGCTTTCTTCTTTCTAAAAAATTAATAAAAATGAGAAGATATTTTAGTATGCTACAAAACTATTCAGTCTTTTAATCTTTTTAATTTTAATTAAATTATTGAGAGATTACAAAATGAAACCATTAATTTTTCCTTGCTCTAGTGACGTTTGATATTTTTCATGAAGTTTGAAGAGCTTAGTTGCAGCTATACAACCTAAAACATTATGCACATAGTAAAGCTGAGTATAAATTAGTATAAAGTAGCTACCAACAGTGGAAAAAGGATAAAATATTAATTTGGTCAGTGTAATGATATTCAGGTAATGATGTAATTTAATTGTAACACTAGGTGTCACAAGTGAAATAACGTTAGTTAAGCAGAACATGAATAGAGAGAGTAAGAAGAAGGCATGTGGAGCGAGTGGGAAATAAAACAAGACAAGTTCATTAAAGTGTCTATCTTTATTGTATTAAAAACAAATACAATAATAATACATGGTACCAGGAGTAAATAATAAAGAAAGCGACTTCGGTTTAAGACTTGAAGATCAGACGAAATGGATTCTCTGAAGCCTCCTGAAGCTCTTAAACTCACGGGTAATGTCGACGGCAACTGGCGCAATTTCAAGCAGCAGTTTCAACTCTATATCATGGCGGTCGGACTGGACACGAAGCCAGACGCGAGGAAGATTGCAGTTCTTCTCACTGTTGCAGGCCCACAAGCAATATGTAATGTTCACTGAACGGATCTAATAAGACACAGACAATGTGCTTCGGTCACTGTCTGGCGTGCATGTGCCGCCAACTCTTTATTGTAGTTAGAACTGTTGCACTCTGGTGCATCTTGATTACATCATTAACCGGTGTATTCCTGGCTATACCCAGAATACTACATCTCCTTCCTTTTAAAGAACATGACCGTTGTAAATAATCATATCCATAAAGTGTCACAGCAACAATTACTCCGAACACTCAAACTTGGTTCAGTTACTTCAAACAGTTCAAATGTACTAAGCAGTATGACAATAACTGTCACTAAAATGTAATACAGTATGTCAGCATTAACTTCAATTTTAAACATTCCTGAGAATCCTAGCATAACTAAATATAACAATTGTAACCTTGACTCTGGTATTTTCTAATTATAACATCAGAACAAACAATTTCAACATCAAAGTCATATTTTCAAACACTTCCAACAGTTTCTTCACTCTTTTTTATTTATTATTATTTTTTTATAAGTCTAGCCTAGCTCTTGGTTTCACTATGCGACCTGATTTAGTGGTGGTGTAGTGTGGAGGTTCTTGTGGGGGTGGTTGACCCACAGTGTCCTGCTGAAAGATCATTGACTCGGTGTTCTCATGATCAGGGTCATGAGCTAGTGTCTCTGTGTTGGTGCTGCTCTCAGCCTTCAGAAGGTGGCGCCTGTTGCGTCTCAGCGTCTGACCTTCTTCTGTGAGGATGTTGTATGATCTCTGGGTGCCTGCTGGATCCACAACAGTTGCGGGTTCCCATTTCCCATTTGGCAGTTGGACACGGACTGCAGCTCCTGCAGCCAGGGCAGGTTGTGCTTTTGCAGTCTTGTCGTAGCAGAGTTTCTGCCTTGTCTGACAGACCTCTCTCCGGCTGCGAACCATGCTGCGGCAGACGATCTCCGGTTGAAGTTGTTTCTCAGTGCATGGAAGGATTGAACGCAGACGCCTGCTCATCAGCAGCTGCGCTGGCGATTTCAGTCCATCAACCGGGGTGTTCCTATATTCCAATAGACTCAGGTAGGGGTCTGACTGTTGCGCATGTGCTTTGTCCATGAGGGCTTTGGCTGTCTGGACAGTCCTCTCGGCCAGACCATTACTCTGTGGGTATAGTGGGCTGCTTGTGATGTGCTCAAAGTCCCATGCGCATGCAAAGTCTTTGAACTCCCGTGAGCTATAGCAAGGCCCATTGTCACTGATAAGTGTCTGTGGAATACCAAACCTTGCGAACATAGCCCTGAGCTTTTGGATAACTGTTTTGGATGTGAGGCTGGTGATTTTTTCCACTTCGAAATACCTGCTGTAGTAGTCGACAGCAACAATGTAGTCAGTGTTGTTCCATGTGAACAAGTCTGTGGCTATCACCTGCCAAGGTCGCTCTGGAATGGGATGTGAGATCATTGGCTCTTTTTGGGCGGAATTGCGTCGCTCTTGGCAGATGCTGCAGGATCCTACCAGCGCCTCTATCTCCTTACCCATCCCGGGCCAGAACAGTACATCTCTCGCTCGCTGCTTGCACTTCTCAATCCCCAAGTGTCCTGTGTGAATGCATGAGTGAGTGGGGCACTATGATTTTCTCTCCTTTTAGCAGGATGCCATTTGTCTCTGATATCTCGTCCCTGTAGTTCCAGTATGCTGCAATAGCAGGTGGGCATTTCTTGCGTGACTCAGGCCACCCTGCGGCGATGACCCGTCTCAACATTGAGAGTTGCTCCTCTTGCGCTGTGGCAGCCTTGATTTCTGACAATTTGTTGTCACTTATTGGTGCGTTGCTGCCCACAGAGTGTATTTGTAAGTCCATACCTTCACTCAGTGAGTTTTCGTTGCATTCGATGGGTTTCCTGGAGAGTGTGTCTGCAACTGGTATATGTTTTCCAGGCTTGTGTGTGATGACAATGTCGTACCGTTGCAGCTGCAGTATCATGCGCTGGAGTCTTGGGGGAGCCGCTGCTAGAGGCTTCCGCATGATTGACTCCAGTGGCTTGTGGTCTGATTCGACAACCACCTGACGACCATACAGGTATTGATGAAACCGCTTGCATCCGAAAAGCACTGCATAAAGCTCCTTCTCTATCTGGGCGTAGTTTCCTTCAGTTTCATTTAGTGCTTTAGATGCGTATCCGACTGGTTTCTCTTCTTGTAGCAACACGGCTCCTAAGCCGCATTTGGATGCGTCAACCTGCAGCTTTACATCTTTTGTGGGGTCGAAGTATGTGAGTACAGGGCCAGGTTCCTCTGTCGGGAGGTCTTTCACCTGTTGGAAAGCTATGTCATGGTTTGAGTCCCACGCAAACTCACTGCTATGCTTTAACAGCTGCCTGAGGGGAGCTGTGGCCTCTGATAGTCTGGGAGCGAATCTGGAGAGGTAAGTGACCATGCCCAGTATGGTTTCCAGCTCCGTTTTGCTGCGTGGGGGAGCCATTTCTCTGATGGTCTTGACCTTGCTGGGGTCAGGCCGGATGCCTTCTCGTGTCAGTCTGTGACCGAAATAGCTCACCTCAGTAACACATATGACGCTCTTGTCCTCGTTCAGCTTTATTCCTCTCTCTCTCGTTCTTTCCAACATGGCACGTAAGTTTGCGTCGTGTTCCTCTTTGGTGAGGCCATATACCAGGATGTCGTCTACGATGGCTGCGACACCCTGAAGCCCTTCGTAGGCTTCATCAACCCTCCGTTGGAATTCGTCCTGTGCTGATATGATCCCAAAGGGAAGTCGTTTGAACCTGTATCTGCCAAAGACAGTGTTGAAGGTGGTGAGCATGGATGATTCATGGCTTAGTTTGATTGTCCAGTAGCCTGATCGGGCATCCAGCACACTGAAGTACTGTGCTCCAGCTAGTCTCAGTGTGATGTCGTCGAGAGTGGGGAGCGGGTAGTACGGTCTTTGGATGGCTTTGTTCAAGGGGCGGGGATCAAGGCATACCCTGAGTTTTCCTGTCTTTGGCTTTTCCACTGCCACTAAGGCGTTTACCCATTCAGTTGGTTCTGTCACCTTTGTGATAATGTCCATTTTTTCCATTTTATCCAGATCATCTTTGAGCCTGCTACGGAGAGCGTATGGGATGCGGCGAGGCGGACACACTACAGGTGTGACTGTAGGCTTGAGGTGGAGGATGCACTCACCAGGAAACCGCCCGATGCCCTTGAACACATCTGCAAACTCTTCTGTGATGCTTGCATGTGTTTCTGGCTGTGCCTGGATGATGTGTACGAGCTTGACTATGTTTAAATCTAAACATGCTCTCATTCCCAAGACTGCAGGGGCATTTTCGACATCCACAATGTCAAAATCCAACATGATTGTTTTTTCTTTGAGTCTGCATGTTAGTCTGCAGGCTCCCTTGACTTTAAGCCTCTGTCCCCCGTATCCTGATATGTTACCGTCTGGTGAGCCTAACCGCACATCTCCAAACATTCTGTGGAATGTGTCTGCTGGTATAACATTAGCCTGAGCGCCTGTGTCGACTTTAAACTTTAATTTGCGCCTTGCTTTGCCTATTTCTATCTCTGCAAATGCCTGTTCCCTGGTGTTTGCATGTAGCTTTGTTATACTATCAATAAACAGCTCAGGTGGTGACTCTTCTGTGCAGTCTGACACGGTGTGCACTTTCTTTGACTTGAATGTTGTCTGTTTTTGTTGTGTACGTGCCCTACAGACTTAAGCAAAATGGTTAAATTTCTTACATTTGTTGCATTGTCGTCCTTTTGCTGGACAGTCCTCTGTGCGACTGTGTGCTCGGCCGCACGCGCCGCACTCCTTGCTCCTCACTGCGCGGTCACCGTCAGCTTCGCCGGCTACTTTGCGTCCATGGCGCGCGTGTGCTGCTTTATCTATCCATCTGTTGACTGCATGCACGGATTGGCTAGCCTGGTTAGCAGCAGGGAGGACCATCGTCTTTAGCTGCTGTTGCGACAACTCATGTGAGCGTGCAATGTCAATAGCATTTTCAAGCGTGAGGCCTGGGCCGTAGCAGAGTAACTTTTCACGTATTCTTGGCGAGTTTATGCCGAAAACAATTCGGTCTCGGACCATCTCATCGCCGTTGGGGTAACCACAGTCTTTCACCAGTAGCCTTAGCTCAGTTACAAACTGGTCAAAACTCTCACTATTCCCTTGCATCTTTTCATGAAATTTATATCGTGCAAAAATGGGGTTTGCTTTTGGTGTTACATACGGTTCAAACCTGTCATAGTATGTAGTTAGCAGTTTCCTTTCATCTGCTGCAAGAGTCCATGTGTTGAACACGTCGCGACCCTTCTCGCCGACCCACAATAGCAAGTAGCTACATTTTTCCTCCTCTTCTCTGGAGGCTAGCGGACCCGAAAACATAAGCTCCACATGTTGGCGAAACTTTCTCCATGCGTCAGGCATGTTCGACGAGTCCCAGTCTATCCGTGGCGTGGGGACACCAGTGCTGTCCATCTTCCGTCGGCAGGTTGATGTGCACTGAACTCTGACACCATGTAATGTTCACTGAACGGATCTAATAAGACACAGACAATGTGCTTCGGTCGCTGTCTGGCGTGCATGTGCCACCAACTCTTTATTGTAGTTAGAACTGTCGCACTCTGGCGCATCTTGATTACATCATTAACCGGTGTATTCCTGGCTATACCCAGAATACTACACAATAGAAGTCTATAACACCTTTGTTTTCAGAGAGGATGAAGATAAATAAATTCGACGTGGTGCTCTCGAAATTTGATGATCATTGTTCTCCAAAAAAAAAGAAACATATGAGAGGTATGTTTTTCGTTCTCGAGTACAAATGCAAGATGAGCCATTTTATATCTTCTTAACTAGGGTGACCAAACGTTCGTATTTCCCGGGACATGTCCGTATTTCACGTCCGGCATCCCGGGTTTTTTTTTTAAGTGAGGAAATGTCCTGGTTTTTAAATTACCTTCATCGGGCCATTAATTCTACAGGCACTAGGACCCTGAGCACGGCGCTGCATGAGACGAAGCCTCATCAGTGAGGGCAGTCCTGTTTTTAATCAGATCGCAAACATGCCGAAGCGCAAGTGTGTGTTCGGGGTAGAGAGAGTGAGAGAGTGAGTGAGTGCTCGCTCGCTCGCAAAGTGTCCTGGTTTTCCCAAATAAAAATATGGTCACCCTATTCTTAACTGACCTCAAGCTGAAAGCTAAAACATGCAATTTTGACATATTGAAAGATTCCATGATTAGAGATCAACTTGTTTTTGGCATCCATGATAAAAAGTTACGTGAGCGTATGCTAAGAGAGACTGAGCTTACACTGGAGCATGCTATTAAAATGTGTCAAGCAAGTGAGCTAGCTATGCAGCATGTGAAGACATTTAGTGAACCTATTGCATGTGTTGGTATTAATAATAATAATAATAATAATAATAATAATAATATATTGTATTTAATGGTGCCTTTCTTGGCACTCAAGGTCACCTTACATAATTTAACAAACAAATTAAAAATAAACACAATATACACAATAAAAATAAGTACAAAAAAGAAACAGTGCAAGTAAAATTTACAGGTCATATGGAACTTTAAACAAGTAAGTGAGTTTTAAGTTTGATTTTAAAATGTGGTAATGAATCTGTGTTGCGTTGTTAATGATGGTTCTTCTGTGAACATCGTATCAGCAGGAAAACAAAAGCACTCATATTCTGGGTCCAAGAATGTTAAACAGAATAATGCCAAGTTCAACTGCAAACGCTGTGGTTCCTGTCATCTTCCTAGATGTTGCCCTGCTTATGGCAAACTGCTCTAAATGCAAAGGCATTTTGCAAAGCAATGCTTCTCACAAAAGAAAGAGGCAAATAAAGTTCAACCAGTTGACATTGCTGAAGACACAGATTATAGTGACACATTTTTTATCAACATGGTGGCCTGTGAGGAGTCACACATGGTCGAGCTTGCGGAAAACGTCAAACATAAATGCATACAAGCTGAAGAACAGCAAATGCAAGACCATAAAGACAAGTGGATAGTGCCATTAGATGTAAATGGAGCAGTTATCACACTCAGGTTGGACACCGGTGCAAAAGCAAATCTGATTAGCATGTCAGACATCAAGTCCATGAGAGAAAAGCCAACAATTCCTAAAAGAACAGTGCTACTGAAAAACTACAATGGACAAGCTATTGACTGTTTAGGCATCTGTAAGCTTAACGTAACCATCAAAGGTAAAGTACACCATGTTCTCTTCTCTGTGGTTCCAGAAGGTCTAGATTCACTGATAGGTGACAAAGCTTGTGAAAAACTAAACTTGGTCAAGCGAGTTTACCACATCAATGAAGACTGTCAACCCATCAGCAAATGTTATATCTCAGGTGATGCTATTGTGCGAGGTTTTGCAGATGTGTTCACTGGTTTTGGTACATTGCCACATACATACAGCATCCAGCTAAAAGAAAATGCACAATCGGTAGTGCACGCTGCAAGAAGAGATCCCGCACCCCTGAGAGCAAAACTTAAGAAAGAACTAGACAGGATGACCATGCTTGGAGTAATCAAGAGAACAGAGGAACCTACAGACTGGGTAAACTCAATGGTGTAAAAAAAAAAAAGGTGATCTGAGAATATGCATTGATCCGAAAGACTTGAACGAAAACATAAAAAGAGAACACTATCAGATACCAAAACGTGAAGAAATCACCAGTGAGATGTCGGGTGCAAAATATTTCACTAAGCTGGATGCATCTCAAGGCTTCTGGCAGTTAAAGCTGGATGAAAACAGTTCCAAGTGCTGTACATTCAACACGCCCTTTGGAAGATTCAGATTTCTCAGACTTCCTTTTGGAATTGGTTCTACATCAGAAATCTTCCACAGAGCTCGAGGCCGCCCGCGACGCTGCCTACTCGGCCGTCTCCACTCCCTCGTCACGGCGGCTCAGCGCGACCACCATCTTGACCCGGGCACCAGGCTGGGAGCGCCAGTGAGGACGCGGAAGGCAGCCGGCGTCGTCACCCCTACCTCAGCCGGACTTCTCCTCTGCAAATCCGTTCGAGGTGCTCAGCTCCGGGTCCTCTGCCTCGCCCTCACCCCTGCGTCCGACACCACCCTCACCAGCGCCGGCACCGAAGAAGAATAAGGGCGGTATCCTTGTTATCGGCGACTCGATAACACGGCACATAAAGATTAGCCTGCCAGGTGCTAAAAGAACCCCCACTGTGTCCTGTTTTCCAGGCGCTCATGTCCTGGACGTGGCCAGGCGGCTTCCCTCGGCGCTGAAGCAGCGAGACGACTTCGGCACCGTCGTCCTTCATGTGGGGGTTGTCGACACCTTCGCCTGGCGCAGCGAGATCCTGAAGGAGCACTACCGCTCGCTTCTGGACACCGCACGGAAGACGACGTCGGCCAGGCTTGTTGTCTCCGGTCCGCTTCCAACGTTCCGGCGAGGGTGCGAGTTATTTAGCCGTCTTTTCTGTCTCCACAGCTGGCTCCGGGACACCTGTAGCAGCGCCGGCGTGGACTACATAGCAGCAATATTAAGCTAAGGCTAGGACTTCTAAACATTAGATCACTTGCATCAAAAGCTGTGATAGTAAACGAAATAATCTCAGATAACAGACTACATGCACTCTGTTTAACAGAGACATGGGCTAGAGTAGAAGAATATGATGAATGAAGTTTTAATGAAGCAGCTCCTACTGGATACAGTTATGTTCATCAGCCCCGTATCACAGGGTGTGGAGGTGGAGTAGCCACAATATATGACACAGATATAGGTTTTACTGTAAAACCAACCACCTCTATTAACTCATTCGAGGCTTTGATAGGTGAAATAGGCAATAATCTTATAGGCAATAAAACAAAGCTTAAATTTGTGACCATCTATCGACCGCCGGGTCCCTACTCAGAATTTTTTCAGGAATTTGCTGAGTTTCTTTCGGAACTAGTCTTAACCATCGAGAGATTTGTAATTGTGGGTGATTTCAACATTCATTATGAAAATGAATCAGACCCACTGAAAATTGCGTTCGACTCCATACTAGATTCAGTAGGTATAGCCCAAAATGTGACGGGGCCTACCCACCGCTGTAAACACACCTTAGACTTAATACTTACTTACGGATTAAACATAGAAAATTTGGCAGTCATCCCCCAAAATGACGCCATTTCAGATCATTTCCAACTACTATATGAAATGGCTTTATACGATGTACATCAGATGCGCCATACAAAAACCACGCGCACTATCACATCCGACACTGCAGCAACATTTATAAACTTACTGCCAGAGCTACCGAACACTATGTCACTGCAGCCCAATGAATTAGAACAGGCAACACAACAGTTTTATTCCACACTCAGCAACACCTTAGACAGTGTAGCTCCAGTTAAAACAAAATTAATTAGGGAGAAAAAGCTTGCACCGTGGTATGAAGACCACACTCGCCTTCTAAAACAGGCAGCTCGAGCAGCGGAGCGAAAATGGAAATCCACCTCACTAGAAGTGCTTAGAATCACATGGAAAGACGCCATAGTCAAATATAAACATGCCCTAATAAAAGCTAGAGCTGCATACTATTCGACACTAATACAAAACAACAAAAATAACCCTAGATTTCTCTTCGCGATGGTATCTAAACTAACAAGAAATATCAACGACACTAGTTCTAATACAGCACTTACACTAGCGATGAATTTTTAAACTTTTTAAATAATAAAATAGATAATATCCAACTACAGAGTCATAATACATCGCAGCCTAACCTCCAATCCAACCCCAGTGTAACGGAGACAGCCAAAGACATTGCAAAATCACAAAGTGGATTACTATCACCTTGGAAGGCAAGAGACTAACCCATCCACAGCTCTTTAAGTGTATGTAAACATAAACGCTGGTCTTTCACTCTGTAACAATCATCAAGGAATTCCTACTCCTAATGGCTCTCCTCTCCAAAAAGCTTAGGAAGACTTAACTTATCTGATCATCTGAGAGTAAAACAAAGACCCTTACTGTGCTCTGGCCAGGATCAACCCTTCTCAGGAGGGCACAGAGCACAGAGAGCAGGAAAGGTCTACACCCATAAGCCTAAATCACAGGCCTATCTGATTCCCCAAGGTTTGACCCCAATTTATAACACCTTGAATTCTTGTGTTAAGACCCAGAACTAAATGTGCAATATTTTGGAAATCCTTGTAACTCCAAATCTGAACTGTACATGGAATTGGAATTCAGCCTACAGGAACCAGCTCGGCGAATGCAGTCTAGAGACACCAAACATGACTATCTTTCACCCAAGGAAAGGACAAGTATGCATGGAACCAATATCCAGCTTCCCAGCCTTCAGGCACCAGGACAGAGTACCTCTTAATTGAACATTATGTGATCTGCGGTTGACATAAAGAAACCAATCGTGATCTTTCATGTGTTCAGCATTAAGTATTGTTATCAGAATCTTTGTGGTTATATAATCACACCACATTGATGCATATCCATGTATTACTATAATTTCAGTAGTTAGATACACCTATCTTTGTAGCTTTGAATTGTATCGTGAAGGCATGCATGCATATACATATTCTTGTGTGTTCTGCTGTTTAGATATGCATGCTCATTAGGTTCTGTGTGTTAAGGTCATAGAGACCTACATATTCTCATATCCATGTGCTACATTATTTGAGATCTATCAATACACTTGTAGTCCAGTGTAATGTCTAATTAAGATTTATATATCTATCCGAGTATCAAAATGTAATGTGCTATAGTAGGCATATACATATACATGTATTAAGTTGTGCCACTTACCAAATGTAACCATGTTCATATGTGCTTTTGTGACCTCATATTCATACCTGTCTGTGCATTATGTGTCATTCAGTGTCCAGAAGTGGAAATTAAGAATGGCTCAAGGTATAGGCTGGTAGAGTCAATTTGATACTTATTTAGGCAGAGCATACAAATCTATTTATTTAGGAATCAGAGAATTCTAATTGTCTTGAAATTGTAATAGTCTGCTTTTGTCTCCCATTAACTAAATCTCTGAGAGACGGGCAGGGTCACAAACCCCCCTTCTCTCCCTTCTCCCCTCTCTCTCCTTTCTCGGATTACCTCCTGTCCGGGCAGAGATTATGCATATTCAGAAATCAGAGTCCAATGATCACCAGAATAGCAACTCATGGGGAACTACAGTCACGCCCCTAAATGTTGCTTAAAAGGTGTCCCTCGAGAAGTGGAAAGAAGAGTTGGAGTGATGCCAAGAGTCCGCAATTAAGTTCGAACTTTATCCAACTTCTAGGAGATCTTCGTTATAATCTATTTCTCGAGAAAGTGTTTTATTTAGTCTGTGTCTTCGTCAAACTTACTTTTGTTTTCATTGTTTTAAAGTCAAGCTCATCTTCCTTTCTTAGTTAAATTCGAGTTATTTCTGTTTGGCCGATAGAAATTGACTTTAGTTTAACTTCGAAGTCCATCTCACCAAGTGAACTGCTACCCTCCAGCCACGACTGTGACGTCATCGCCAGGTCTTAGCGATTCGAGCCGTCTTGAAAGACAGACTCAGCTGACCCAGCCACCTCAGGAGTGAACGAACATTGAACGCGCGTCGGCCGACACGCCTTCCTCCCCCCGGACACACGCACGGACGTGCCGGGCTACGTCACAGTAAGACCCAGAGTTCACGTGCTGTTTTGGGGTTGCCAGTTCGTCTGTTAACGACCAATTATATCTCTACCTCCCATAATCCGATTTAGCAATAGTTATTACTATAGAAATCTATGCCCGGATCTTCCCTTCATACTATCCTACTTTCTTTCTAAAACATCTATAATCCATTTAAGTTCCATGACCGTCAATAATTGCTGATTATTTGCTGTTGTTGTTTAATGTTCCATTCTTTGTTGTTTACTATATATCTGGTTTGATTAGTAGATTCAAGTATAGGTTTAGTTTCACTTTGAGCCAAATCATTCCACATGTTATCCTTTATATCAATTGTCATATTAACCATTTAATAAATTTTGATATTTGTTCATTAATCCAGTCACGGTGGTAAATACATATTTGATTGATGGTATTAGGTCACTGCGCGGAATCAGAACTTAACCCTTTGTTAATTAGACTGATTAAACCATATTCCACCTCCGTTATCACAATACTGGTTCCTGAGCAATCAGGATGGTGCCCCGTTCATAATTCACAAACTAACATATGTATCCGCTACACCAGTAGTTTAGTTATTAGTAACTATGCATCCAAAAATATTACTGAGCTAAATGTCTTTGATCCTATATCGCAAAAAGAGCTCACAACACTGATTAGTTCGTCTAAGCCTACATCATGTATATTCGACCCAGGGGTGCAATTACTTACTTTCTGAGGTGTATGCAAACATACTTTCAGCGCCCCCCGAACAAAAGTTGTTGACGGGGCAGGGGGGCGAACGTAAGATGGACACAAATTAAGTATTATATCTCATTGATTTGGCGCCCCCTCTAGTGCAGCGCCCCTATGCGTCGCATACGCTGCATGCCCCCTTTTTGCGCCACTGATTCGACCCAGTTCCAACCCGTCTATTTAAAGACCTACTCCCAGCCATTGCAGGGCCCTTACTTAATATGATTAACTCCTCCCTTAACCTAGGTTACATGCCCAAACAATTAAAATGCACCGTAATTAGACCCTTGATTAAAAAACAGAATCTCGATCCACAGATTCTAGCCAACTATAGACCCATTTCTAATCTCCCATTTATCTCTAAAATTTTAGAAAAAGCAGTTTCCAATCAGTTAAACCACTATCTCCAATCAAATAGTATCCATGAAAAGTTCCAATCAGGATTTAGACCAAACCACAGCACTGAAACAGCTTTAAAGGGTAGTGAATGATTTACTAATATCGGCCGATAATGGGCTCGTCTTGTTCCTTATACTGTTAGATCTTAGTGCAGCTTTTGATACTGTAGACCACAACATTTTGCTGGATCAACTAGAAAACACAGTAGGTATTAAAGGAGTCGCACGCTCCTGGTTTAGATCATATTTAACTGACCGCTTCCAATGTGTAAGTGTTAATAATAAAACCTCTAAATGTGTGCAGGTTAAATATGGTGTCCCACAAGGGACAGTCCTACACTGTAAAAAAAACATTTTTTTAAACAGATATTTACTGTAAATAAATACAGTAATTTTCTGTCTTTTTCATAATAAGAGATTATACCTGTAAAATACAGGAAAATGACTTTTTTAAAAGAAAACTCCTTTAAATATACGGTCAAAGTCTGTAAATTTAAATTACAAGAATTTCTTGTTTTATAACAGGATTGTATATTTTTTTAAGGGTCTTGAGTGTTAATTTAGTAGTTATCAGTGTAAAAATACACTTTTCAGTGTAAAAACACAGAACAATGCCTTTTGTAACTTCACAGTAATTTTCCATTTTTAAACAGTAAATGCATGGTATATTAAAATTCCATATTATCAAAGAAATTATATTGAACCAAAAACAGCAGCCTAACATCTACATTTGACCAAAGCTGGAATTATAGTGAATTCAGATTTGAAGTAAAATATTATGTAAAATTTCCCATTTCCAATTCTCTAAATATACATTAATAACTCTGATACCAAACCAGCTGTAAATTCAATCACATGCACAAAGTACTGAACAACAGCCTTTTATTTGAAATGACATTTAAAGCAACAAGTTTAGAACGCAATACTGCTCCACTCTGCTAAAGCAAGTGAATAATATAAAATATTTGGTCCCTCAATCCCGGGCAATCAAGGGCTTTTCCTGAGGAGGCGCAAAGATATAAGGCATTAGGAGATTTTTTTCAGAAAGGCCCATAAGATAACTTTGTTAAAACTTTGCAATATATAGCAATAAGTTTGCGTAGGGGGGTCAGAGAAATAGTGTAGGTATGCTGACGAACCAACGTTCAATGCGAAAAATTCTGACTCAGTAATGTGTTCCAAACTACGTTGTACTTTTGTAAGGGTGTCATATAACATCACTCCTCACCGCCTAGCAGGTGTATGTTTTTTCCTGAATACTACTGTGACTTTGTCAAGCACAACCCAGCAAATCATCAGGCACTGCTAATAGTGAACTTGAGGCGATTTCAGGTCGGGAGACCAGTAAGAAGATATTTTGTTGTTTTCAAGCGGTCTGTGGGCTTCATCAAAGCTCCGGACACCATCGAAACATGTGGACCTAAAAATACAGCTTTTATCTCAATACTGACCAAATTTAATCGAAATCCGTGCCTGAGAAAGTATTTTACTAGACCGCGGAAAATAGGTAGTCTTGATTGACATTTGTGTATCGAACATCACGGTAGCGCAACTTTAGGCTATTATGGTGCATTTCCACTAGGGCCTACTTGGTGCGGTACGGTTCGATTTGCGACGGTTTGTGAGTGTTTCCATTAGTACCAGTTCCCAGTGAGCCAGCCCCTTCGGGTACTTTTTTCGTACTGACTCGCTCGAGGTTCTAACCGTTCCGAAGCGGTACAGTTCTGTGACGTGGAGGAACAGCATGACACTGATTGGCCAGGGAGTGTCGTCACAGGAGAGCGACTCCTCCGCTATCCACTATCGACTCCTCAGCCATTTTTAAAACCCGAGGAGAGAAGAATGGAGGACCATAAGAATGTTCCCTGGTCAAACGCCGAGGTACAAACCTTTCTGCAAATAATAGGTGATCAAAAAATCCAGGGCGAACTGGACGGGGCCACTAGAAACGTAAAAGTTTTTAGTGAGGTTTCCACGCTAATGGCCACTCATGGCTACCAGCGGTCCGTTATGCAGTGTCGGTCCAAGCTTAAAAAGCTTAAAAGTGATTACCGGGCGGTGAAGGACCACAATGGACGCAGCGGAGCAAACCGCAAAGATTGGAAGTGGTTTCAGCAGATGGATGCCATATACGGTCACCGGCCAGCCAGCAACGGCAGAGAAAACGTGCTGGACACGGCGATGTCGGTGCTGGAGGCCACGGAGGATGGTGAGTGTATTGTGATTTCACAGTTTTACTACTAGGCTCGTCAAAGATGTAATATGAACGTAATATGAACGCATCTATTGTAAACGCAGGAATTTAGAGCTGTGTTTGTAGTTAATGTTACCACCACAGTCACTACTGTACAATAGCTAGCTCTTAGCCACAGCGTGGAGCCTTGCTAGTTGCTAGTTAGCTGTAGCCATTAACAAAGCATGAGCAGCGATGACGTGCTACACATTTTGTGCAGTTACGCTGTATTGTTGTTGCTTTCACGGGAATGCTTGTGTTTAATATTTGTTATTTTTACGTTCAAGATTCCCCTTCCACTGACGAGGCGAGCGCCTCTTTGGAACCTCCCACCTCCCCCGCATCATACACGGAACCAGCGGTCTCTACACCGTCTGGATCTCAAACGCCTGTCCGGCGGCCCAATACAGGTGAGGAGCACAAAAAAACATGTGAAGCACCGGAGTAGCATGAGTACCGAGTGCATTTCAGTTTTACTAATCAACTCCCATTACCCTTTTTTTGTCAAGGCAAGCAAAAAAGGACCCAGACTGACCTAGATATCTGTGCACATCTCCTGGAGATGCAGGCGCAGGATGTACGGATGCACGAACAGATGTACGAGCAGCATGAGGAGCACATCCAGCTGCTGCTCCGTGATTCTCGCGAGGCCCGTGAACAAGAAGCCGAGCTGAGGAGAGCGGAGTTGGCGGAAAATGTTTCATTCAACCGGGCTTTCCTTGGGGTGTTTGGTGAACTTGTAAAAACATTGCGAGACAGACACCAGTAAAAACATTTTTACAGTTTTTTTGGGTAATTTGCTTTTTTGCCCATTTTTAAACTTTTTTTTACTATATTTACATATTTTGTAAATATCTACATTTATATATTTCTTAATAAAGTTTGGTTTCATTTGATTGTATGACTGACGCTTTTTATGCAGTGTGTGTTCATTGTCTTAACAATCCGCAGCAGATTATGAGTTTGACAATCACAGCTTTATTCCTTTGTGTACATGAAACAGGCAAGGGCAACAATTTAACTGTTATGACAGATATATTGCATCAGTGCATTGCGAGCATCTCTACCATCACACCCCTCCACACCCTCTGCCATTGCTGCCACTGGCTGCTGTGCAGCAGTAGCTGGCACATCCCATGTAGTGTCATATGTCTCTCCATAACTTTCACACAAATTATGCAGAGCGCAGCATACCAACACCATTGATTTCACAAGTTGGATGTCACAGTCATTTCTTTTCAGAAGGCAGCGCCATCTACCCTTAAGTCTGCCAAAAGCATTCTCAACAACAACACGTGTGCGACTGATATGTTGATTGAAGATCTGCTGCTCTTTTGTAAGGTTTCCGGTGTCCTGAAATGGCTTCAAAAGCCACTTTTGTAAGGGGTAGGCAGAGTCTCCAAGGATGTAATAGCCAGCGGGCATGGCACTGGTTGTCCTAACACCTGCTGGAAATAGATTTCCCCGGGTGGCCAACTCCCACAGCATGGACAGTCTCAGCACTCGACATTACCCCCCCCTGAGGTGGCCGGAACGGCCGAGCGCCGAGGACGACCGCGACGCCCACCAGCAGCAGGAGGAGGACGGCTCGTCGAACTCCATGGGCAGCCCCAGGGCGAGGCGCCGGTCGGTCTGGATAATGGCGGTGGAAGTCCGCTACCATCCCTTTGTCCCAGACGTCCTTCGCCGGCACACACCGTTGCTCCTCCGGGCCGAATCCCTCCCAATCTACTAGATAATGCAGAACGTTACCATGGCGTCGGGAGTCCAGAATAGCCCGCATAGTGTAGACGGGGGTACCGTCATAATCAATGGCTATGGGTGGAACGTCCTCTAGGGCAGCCTCGTCCAGGGGACCCGTAGTCGCAGGCTTCAGCAAAGACACATGAAACGAGCTGGACATACGGTAGTGTGGTGGGAGCTCAAGTTTGTACGTCACCTCGTTGATGCGTTTGACGATCCGGAACGGTCCGATGTACCTGGGTTTCAGCTTGTGACCGTAACCTCTCAGACGTATATCCCTTGTGGACAACCATACACAATCCCCTAGCTTGTAGTCGGGGTTGGGTGATGATCTGCCTTTTCCTTATTTCGCTGCAATACCGTGTTGATGCGTTGGTGTGTTTCTTCCCAGACTTTCTCACTACGCGTAATCCAGTCGTCGACTGCGGGGACGTCGGATTGCATTGCTGTCCATGGTGCCATGGTCGGCTGGTAACCTAGAAAACACTCAAACGGCGTAAGACCTGTTGTGGAGCTGGTTAGCGAATTCTGAGCCATCTCTGCCCACGGGAGAAACCTAGACCAATCAGTTGGATTATTGAGACTGAATATCCGTAAAAATTTTCCGAGTTCTTGGTTCATTCGCTCACACTGACCGTTCGACTGAGGGTGGTATCCTGACGTGAGGCTCACTGCAATTCCGAGTCGTTCTAGGAAGGCTGACCATACTTGAGAGGTGAATTGCGGTCCCCGGTCTGACACTATGTCCTCTGGGATTCCATAATTACGAAAGACGTGTTGGAAAACAGCTTCTGCAGTTTGATAAGCACTTGGGATACCGGGAAACGGAATGAAACGCACTCCTCGTGAAAACCGATCAATTACCGTAAGTACGGTGGTGTAGCCCTCTGAGTCCGGAAGGTCAGTCACGAAGTCCAGTGCCAGGTGGGTCCAGGGTCTCACTGGTACGGGCAAGGGGTGGAGTTTGCCTGCTGGAAGCGACTTCGGGGTTTTACACTGAGAACACGTTGAACATGAGGCGACGTACCTGTGCACATCCACGGTAACACTCTCCCACCAATATCTCTGGGTGATGAGCTGATGTGTGCGCGTCTCCCCTGGGTGACCTGTTGTGGGAGAGGTGTGGGCCCATGCCAAAAGTCGGTCACGGCATGCCGGAGGGACATAGATTTTCTCTGGGGGACATGTTGCAGGTATTTCTGTATTCTTCAGTAACGTCTCAATCTCCTCGTCAATGTCCCAGCGAATGGAAGACACAATCATTTTGGACGGGAGAACGGTCCCCGGTGTACCGTCGCTTACCTACCCCTCCTCCTGGAACATACGGGACAGGGCGTCCGCCTTAGTATTCCTCTGCCCAGGACGATAGGTAATGGTGAAGTCGAACCTCTCGAAGAAATGCACCCATCGCGCCTGGCGAGGAGACAATCTCTGTACATTACGAATATATTCTAGGTTCTTGTGGTCTGTGATCACACGGAAAGGGTGGTCAGCCCCCTCCAGCCAGTGTCGCCATTCCTCCAATGCCAACTTTATGGCCAGAAGTTCACGCTCGCTGATGCCGTAATTTCTCTCCGCGGCAGTCAGCTTGTGTGAGTAGTAGGCTACCGGATGCATACGCGACTCACCCACCCGTTGTGATAGGACTGCACCCACACCTACGTTGGAGGCATCAACCTCCACTATGAACGGAGCAGACGGGTCGGGATGCTTCAGTACGGGTGAGCTAGTGAAAGCGCGTTTGAGGTCCCCATAGGCTCGTTCAGCTTCCGCGGTCCACTGGAGCTGCTTGGGCTTTCCTTTCAGCAGGGCCGTGAGAGGTGTTGCAACAGAGCTGTAATTGTGTATAAACCGCCGGTAGAAATTTGCGAACCCTAGAAAACTCTGCAGTTGACGTACCGTGCATGGTACGGGCCAGTCTAGGACGGCTCGGACCTTGTGGTCATCCATGGTCACACCCCCTGAGCTGATCTCGTAGCCTAGGAATGCCACTGACGACTGGTGAAACAAACACTTTTCGAGTTTAACATACAGCCTGTTCTGCAATAGGGTACGTAACACCTGGCGCACGTGTTCAATGTGTGTTTTCATGTTCGGGGAGTAGATCAAGATGTCATCAATGTAAGCGATAACACATTTTCCTAAGAACCCTCGTAACACATCGTTGATGAAAGCTTGAAAGACTGAAGGGGCTACGCTTAAACCGTAAGGCATTACCATGTACTCATAGTGCCCTCTGGTGGTGTGAAACGCTGTCTTCCACTCATCACCCTTTTAAATCCGCACAAGGTTATAGGCGCTTCGGAGATCTAACTTAGTGAAAAGCCTGGCCTCGCGTAGTTGTTCTAGAGCTGCTGGGATGAGTGGTAGAGGGTACGGATACCTTTTGGAGATTTGATTGACGCCTCGGTAGTCGATGCAAGGTCGGAGTCCTCCGTCTTTCTTACGAACAAAGAAGAAACCTGATGCGATAGGAGAGGTGGAAGGGCGAATGAATCCTTGCTGTAAGGCTTCGGTTATATATCCCTCCATAGCTCTATCCTCCTCCCTGGACAGGGGATATATTCTCGCCTTGGGAAAGGAAACACCTTCTAAGAGGTCTATAGCACAGTCGTAAGGGCGATGAGGAGGGGGATGAGTGGCATTCTCCTTACTAAACACTGCTTCCAGATCCTGATACTGTGATGGGAGCATGTGTGCTGTGAGCTCCGCCGTTTCGGGGCTTTCGATGCTAGTGGACAAGAGCCGTAGGCCAGTGGTTTGCATACATCTCTTCAGGCAGTAAGGGGACCACTTGACTAACTCTCGGGTCTTCCAGGAAATATGTGGGTTGTGTTTACGAAGCCACGGCAGACCTAATACTATCGGGAACACAGATGCACTAACTACAAAGAATGACATGTCCTCAGTGTGTAATGCACCAATCTGTATTTTAATGGGAACGGTTTGTTTCCGCACAAAACCCCCCCCTACGGGTGACCCATCCAGCGCAGACAAGGAGATGTGTCGAACGAGGGGTTCAAGTGCGAACCCCAAATCCACCGCGAGAGCCTCGTCGATGAAGTTCCCTTCCGCTCCCGAATCGACTAGCGCTGTGAAGACAGACGCAGTGGCACGTGAATGAAGAATGACTGGAAGAGTGAATGATTCGCACAACTCTGGTTGGTCAACACTCACCCTGGTGGTCCTGAGTTGGTTGCCAGGTTTATTTCTCGTGGTCTGTGTGCAATTCCTCACCACATGTCCGGGTTCCCCGCAATATAGACACAGATTGCCCTCAAAGCGCCTTCTTCGTTCCTCCGGAGTGAGGCGAGAAGAGTCACACTGCATAGGCTCCTCCGTCCTGGGGTGCTCAGTCTCCCGGGTGATGTTAGGTGATGGAAGTGTGACCTGCCTGGGCTGGGTGCTCCTACGCTCGCTTTGTAGATGGTCGATGCAGATGGTGAGCGCAATGAGCTGGTCCAAGCTGAGCCCTTCGTCCCGACAGGCTACTTCTTGGAGGACTTCTGCTTTCAAACCGTTGCGGTAAGTAACAGTGAGCGCCGCCTCGTTCCATCCGCTACCTGCTGCTATGGTGCGGAACTCTCGCGCATTGACCGCCACCGAGCGCCTACCCTGTCTCAGCTTGGGAAGTAGTTCCCCGCAAGATCTTCCCCCATGTGGGTGATCGAACACCACCTTAAACTGAGTGAGGAACTGATCATATGTCAGCTCTCTCATGTTCTCCCATGTAGCCGTTGCCCACTCCAAAGCCTCTCCGGTGAGACGTGAAATGAAAAAGGTGACTTTACTACTATCGGGACTAGGAGGATTATTGTTGAAATAAATCTCGCATTGTAGTAAGAATCCACGGCAAGCTTCTGGATTACCGTCGTACTTGTCGGGTTTGCTAACCGTGTAGAAGAGGGAGGGGGCCGGTCTTTCGATGGGTACCTCCGCTGGGGAACTGGGAGTAGCGATGGCAATCCTCTGCAACTGGGAGGTGATCTCCTGCATGTTTTGTGCCATGGTGGCCAACTGCTGTTGATATTCGGCCTGTTGTCTTGAGATGTGATCCAAGGACGTACTGATGTCACCGAAGCGTTGCTGATGCTGCCCCAGGACCTGTCCTTGAGCGGTGATAGCTTGCACGACACTGTTGGAATCCGCCGTCTGTTGAGGAGGCGAAGTATTCTGTGACGCTGGAATCATGACGAAACACAGACGCTTGCAGACTTCGAATAATGTAAGGTTTAATGAGTGAAGGGGAGATCCAGAGAGAAGTCGAGGGCAGTCCAGGTTCATACACACAAGCAATCCAAACGAGCAGAGGTACCAGAGGGCAAACCAAGAGGGAGAAACACGGGAAAACTAGACAGGTCAAACCAGAGAATCAGAATTGAATAAGGCTTGGTACGCTTTCAAACAGAATGTCGGCAATACTTCGCAACAAAGCCTTCACAGGCAAGGTCTTAAATAGATCCAGCTAATAAGTTACAGGTGTCTAATACTCCGGGGAGGCGGATCTCTGTCTTCGTGGTGGGGCATGCTGGGAAGTGGAGTCCCCAGGGCTGGAGGCCGTGACAACTTCTATTGTAATTAATGTATTATATTTTAATGTGATACATGATATTATAAATATCATAACTTTATCAATTCTCAACCAATGTTCAAAATCCAGGTATCATTTTGATAAAGGTATATTTCAGCTCTGTCCAGATATGTGATTCTTTTAAAGCTTGGGGCTATTTGAAAATTTCAGGAAATCAGGAAACAGATCAGCAAACAGTTCTGTGTGGTGATTGGACAGAATCGTGGGTGCCTGGTCTGTTCAGCCAATGAATGCTGAGAATCACTAGTTTGAATTTGAGCGCCAGTTGTCTGGAGACATTTCAGTTATCACAGAATCGCAGGTAAATGCGAATCCGACTGAAGCACAGAAGCACCAGTTCACGCCAAGTGTCAGTGTTCAATATCAACTGAAGGTACGTCTTAGTTTTATTTTTTCGAAAATCGCTGCTTTACCGGGAGTGTTTAGTTATTTTATTATGAGTAGCATTCTGATGACAAGTTGATGTCTGTTGTGTTATAGTAGTTTTGGTTTCAAACGTGTTTTAACCAGTTTATTTTAATCTGTTCAAAACGCCCAATCTTAACGTCTCGTATTTGTTAACTACAAGAGAACTGTTCAGTCAGACAGCTATTTGTTGTGAAACGAAGTAGTTACAGTTTCAAGCATTTTCAAGTACTTTAGCCTAAATTCCAGCACTTTTCAAACCTGAAACACAATGCAACATTAAAATTCATCAGGTAAATGAATTCCCCTGTTTTTGAGGGGTGTTTCTTTATACTACCACATGCCGCGGCAAGTATGAACGCTTCCGCCATTCGCGGGGTCAGTCTCGAAAGTATAAACATAGATTAGTTAAATAAATACTTTTTTTTTTTCAAAAGTTTTTTTATTTCCATTTTATATATAACAACATTTAGTAAACAAACAGACCAACAGCACCATCAAACACAATCCAACGCCCCAACCCCCCTCCCCAGAATATATATCTAAATAAACAGCTCCCTTTTAAATATGTAGTTAGATTTAGAGAGAAGGAAAAAAAATGAATAAGTAAATAAAATAAAAAATAAATAAAAAAGAAAAAAAAAAAAAAAAAAAAAAACCCACTCACAGCTTATCTATGATTCTTCATTAACTAAGCTCTTAATATAACCCATAAAGGGCCCCCAAATTTTCCCAAAAACATCCTGTTTATCCTTTAGGATATATGTAATTTTTTCTAATGGAAGGTTCTGCAACATTTGACTTCTCCAATGAGAAATATTTGGTCTAATAGTTTTTGTCCAGTACAGAGCTACCAGCCTCTTTGCGTTTGCGAATATATGGTCCATCAGAATCCTCTCGTGCTTGTGATAGTTGTGATTTTCGGGATATATACCTAATAGAAATAACTTTGCGTCCAATGTAATAGGCTTTGATATAATCAGCTCGCTGGCCTCTCTAATTTCTTCCCAAAAAGCTTTAATTTTTGTACATTGCCAGACACAGTGAAACAATGTTCCTTTACACTCCGTACATTTAGTACAAATATCTGGTATATTATTATTATACAAATTTAATTTTGCAGGGGTTATATAAGTTCGCATTAACAATTTGTACTGTATTAATGTAAGACGTGTGTTTATCGTCTGAGTGTGTATGTTTCCACAGGCTACTTTCCAGTCTGCCAATGAAATCTCTGTTTCGAGATCTTCATTCCAAGCATTAAGCTTATTCAGTGAACTCTCTGATGAGCTAGAAAGTAGAATAGTATAGAGTTTTGATATAATACCCTTCCCATAGGGGTCTTCTATCATTCTTCTTTCAATTATAGATTGTGGGGGTTTAAGAAGTATATTTTTTTGGCTTGTCTTTACAAAATTTCTGAGCTGAAGAAATTTAAAGAAGTGTTTTCTGTCTAGGTTAAAGTTATGTTTCAACTCTTCGAATGACATCATATTATCAGAATGTGATGGATAAAGATCCTGGATTTTCCCCAGTCCTTTAGATGCCCACACTTTAAAAGTAGCATCTTCTCTTCCTGGTTTAAAAAACTGATTACCCCATATTGGACTAAACTGGGACAGGGAGGTTGAGTTGTTTAAAAAACGTTTTACATCATACCATATTTTAATCATGTGTTTGACTATTGGGTTGCAAGTGTGTCTGTACAATTTTTTCTCTGTGTCTGAATGTATATACATTGGGAGAGGCAATTCTAGGCCATGAGATTCCATATCTACCCAGTGAGGTCCATCGCTTCTTGAGAAATAGAACATGATAGACCGTAACTGCGTAGCCCAATAGTACCATAGTAAATTTGGGCATTTCAACCCCCCTCCATCAAATGGAAGGTATAGAAGTGAGAGGCGGAGTCTCGCCCTCCTATTACTCCATATGAATTTTCCAAATAATGTTTTAATTTTCCGGAATAGATCTGCAGGTGGCGGTAAGGGAATGTTCTGAAAAAGGTAAAGTAACTTTGGCAGGACGTTCATTTTTAGAATATTAATTCTACCAATTAATGAGACAGGGAGTGGCATCCATCTATCAATAGCATCAGTAATTTTTCCCAGCACTGGATTATAGTTAGCATCAACTACTTTATCTATTTTTGGTACGATTTGTATTCCTAAGTATGTGAACTGTTCTACAATATCAAATTGAGTCACTTCAGGAGGTGGGTTCTGTCTGTCGCCTTCATTAAGGAGTAACATAGCTGATTTGGGCTTATTTACTGCGTACCCAGAAATATCTCCAAATTTTTTAATTAACTCCATTATAACCGGAATTGATTTGTTTAATTTTGTAACAAACAGGATGACGTCATCAGCATAAAGGGATATCTTATGTTCACTTTGTCCTAGAGAAATTCCGTAAATTTGTGGGTGTGAACGTAAAGCTATTGCAAAGGGTTCAATTGCTAATGTATACAACAGAGGGGATAAGGGGCATCCCTGCCTGCATCCCCTTTTAATAACTATTGGTTGTGAGATATTTCTATTTGTCAGAATTTCTGCGGTGGGTTTGTTGTATATTAAATGTACCCAATTTATGAAATTTTCTCCAAACCCGAATCTTTCTAATACTCTGAATAGGTAGGGCCATTCAACCCTATCGAAGGCTTTCTCTCCATCTAAGGACAGCAGGGCAGTATCCAGAGCTTCTTTACTATAATTTAGTATATTCAGTACTCTCCTAACATTATGAAATCCCTGTCTTCCAATTATAAATCCATTTTGATCTTTATTAATTATTTCAGGCATAAAGTTTTGAATACGGTTCGCTAGGATTTTACATATAATTTTGAGATCAGAATTCAGAAGGCTTATTGGTCTCATATTTTCACATTTGTTAGATGGCTTTCCTGGTTTTGGAAGTAGTATAATCAGAGCGTCATTCATAGCAGGGGGGAGAGTCCCATTATGAAATGCTTCTAGAAACATTTCGATTAGTGGCTTTAACAGTTTTTTCTTAAATATTTTATATAAATCTATTGGTAAGCCATCTGGTCCTGCCCTTTTACCTGCCTTCATACAATCAATAGCGCTTTCAATTTCTTCCATGGTAACTGCTGAGTCCAGATAGCCTTTGTCTTCTTCTGATATGGCTGGTATTTCTAATCCTTCCATGAAATCGTTGAATTTATTTGTGCCAAAATCAATTTCTGTATTATACAATTGTTCATAAAATTTTTTAAAAGCATCATTAATTTCCGTTGGGTTTATTATAGTTTCATCATTAATTGTAATTGAAGTAATTGAGTTTCTTGATTCTAACTGTTTAATTTGCCATGCCAGAAGTTTACCAGATTTATCACCTTGATCATAAAAGGACTGTTTAAGTCTTATTAGACTTGCGGCTGCTCTAGAAGCTGAGAGCTCCTCATATTCCGCTTTCAGGGCCTGTAATTCAGTTTCTGTTTGTGGATTATTTTCCTGAAAAACCTTAATTTGCACTTCCCTAATTTTTTTTTCCAGACACAGCCTTGTTTGATGTTTTTTCTTAGCCTGCGAACTGGTGTAGCTTATAATATGACCCCTAAGAAAAGCTTTAAAAGCTTCCCATTTTATACAGGCAGATGTCTGTATTGTATTAATCTCAAAGAACTCATCTATCTGCTTCCCCACATATTTTAAGAATTCTTTATCTTGCAGCCATCTGTGTTGAAAACACCATCTTAAGGAGTGTTTTACTAATTTACTGTCCTCGTATATTAACACTAGAGCTCCTAGAGAAGCGAAAAATTTCACAGGGCTTGGTAGGGTCCACGTAGCCCACTCCCCTGCTGTGAAGGGATTAACGCCCATTGTCTTGGTAATGCGGTGGAAGCGGCTCACCCCCAGCTCATACGCCTGCCAAAGCACAAGCTGGCTCACCCCCAAGCTCATATGACCAAAACGCCAAACGTGATACTTCACGAAAAAGTTGAAGTTACAAGCAGACTGTATGTTACCGATACTACAACAAACGGCAGAAAATTTGTAGACTCGTGTTTCAAAAGTTACAATTCAATCGCACGTAGAGACGACAGTTTCTCGAATGAGTCCCGTCAAACAATAAAAAAAAATAAAAATGTTTGAATCTTGCTCTTTGTATATTTCATATACTATACTATATAATATTTGTTGTAATCAAACACTTTCTGTTTCCGCGTTTGAATTCGCGTTTGAAAAGCTAAGAAATTATATGGCGCAATTAGCTTGATGCTAATGTTATATAGGAAATCCCATATCATTGCTAGCGAAAATTAGCATGGTCGCGTTGCATCACTGCATCACTGATAAATGTTGTGATCTAAACAGCAGGCTGGAAAAGGAGAGGAAAAGACAGGAAAACAAATTCATGTGCTCTCTATCTATCTATCTATCTATCTATCTATCTATCTATCTATCTATATTTGTGTTAGAAGCATTTGATAGAAGCATTTGTGTTTCTGCTTGTTTGTGATCTAAACAGCAGGCTTGAATCTTGCTCTTTGTACATTTCTCATACTATCTATCTATCTATCTATCTATCTATCTATCTATCTATCTATCTATCTATCTATCTATCTATATTTGTGTTAGAAGCATTTGATAGAAGCATTTGTGTTTCTGCTTGTTTGTGATCTAAACAGCAGGCTTGAATCTTGCTCTTTGTACATTTCTTATACTATCTATCTATCTATATTTGTGTTAGAAGCATTTGTGTTTCTGCTTGTTTGTGATCTAAACAGCAGGCTTGAATCTTGCTCTTTGTACATTTCTTATACTATCTATCTATCTATATTTGTGTTAGAAGCATTTGATAGAAGCATTTGTGTTTCTGCTTGTTTGTGATCTAAACAGCAGGCTTGAATCTTGCTCTTTGTACATTTCTTATACTATCTATCTATCTATATTTGTGTTAGAAGCATTTGATAGAAGCATTTGTGTGTCTGCTTGTTTGTGATCTAAACAGCAGGCTTGAATCTTGCTCTTTGTACATTTCTTATACTATCTATCTATCTATCTATATTTGTGTTAGAAGCATTTGATAGAAGCATTTGTGTTTCTGCTTGTTTGTGATCTAAACAGCAGGCTTGAATCTTGCTCTTTGTACATTTCTTATACTATCTATCTATCTATATTTGTGTTAGAAGCATTTGATAGAAGCATTTGTGTTTCTGCTTGTTTGTGATCTGTGATCTGTGATCTCTGTGATCAGAGACTTTCTGGGTGAGGCTGCTGCCTCAGTCTTGCTCTGTGAATTAACATAATAAAGGGTGATGTTTGGCTTTGCTAATTGCTGGCAAGAAGGAGAAGAAGGAGGGGTGATGTCCTCAGAATCCTGAATTCTCAGGAGCCCTAGTGTTAAGCAACATGGTGCATGATCTGAAATGACGATATTATCGTAGAAACATTTTTGTAATTTGTATAGTAGCCCTGCCGATACTAAGAAGTAATCAATGCGAGAATATGTCTTATGTGCGCTAGAGTAACATGAGTAAGCCTTGCCCTCTTGATTCAATTCCCTCCAAATGTCTAACAGATTTAGTTCTTTAGCAAACTTTAAAATAGTAGTCCGACTTTTGTTGTGTGTTTTATCACATCCTTTGGATCTGTCCTTGCTTGGATCCAGAGTGCAGTTAAAATCCCCTGCTATTATGTATTGACCCTCGAGCGCAGAGAGAGTAAGAAACAAATTTGAGAAGAAAGCAGGGTCATCTATGTTGGGACCATATACATTCACCAAGTTTAACTTTTCTGATAGAAGTGAACCTTGAATAATCAAATATCTGCCCAGTTTATCTTTGATTATATTTGCCACTTGGAATGGTACTGTTTTATGTATTAATGTCATTACACCTCTAGCCTGTGATGTAAAAGATGCCGAAAACAAGTTTCCCTGCCATCTCCTTCGTACTTTAACAATGTCTTCTTCTAATATATGTGTTTCTTGTAAAAATACAATTTTGGAGTCCATATCCTTAAGCCTATTCATAACCTGTTTAATCTTTGGGAGTTTATGCAGGCCCCTACAGTTCCACGATACAAATTTAAGTTTTACCCTTTGAGACATGATGACCGATAAATATCTTCATAGAGTGGAGTGGGATACTCTCAAGTAACTGTCCATTTTTAGGGAGCTTGAAACACACAAATACTACAACCCTTAACCCCAACACTGAACTATAAACAAATAACCCATCTCCCACTTCCAGTGGGAATCCCCCCCCATTAACTTTGACTCCGATTATTAACATCGGCTGCTCCTCTACGTGAGGATCAGTCCAGCCTCCATCGCGCATGTATCTAGTGAGCATACAACACACTAACGGACAGGCAAAACTAAAATAAAAAAAAAAAATAGAAAACCACTCTGCTGCATCATAAGTTCGCGTTAGTCTGCACATTTTCAGTTTTCTTTAACCATAAATATTATGCTAATATTAAAGGTAATAACTCCAGGTAAGACGTTACAAACTTCGTCTCTGACACCTACGCAGTCCAGGCTTGTAGCAAACAGTTACATACCCTTATGAGACAAACCCACATCAGTTGTTTGTCATCATCCCTTCCCTTACACATAAATGTAGGTTACCGCAGTCCTCCCTTTGGAGAATTTAATCAACTTGTGCTAAGTAATTAGCTAGCATTATCCCCTTTTCTTTCCTTGATCCGCTCGGTGAAGACTTGTGCCTCTGTCGGAGTATTAAAGATACGAGTTTCGCCGTTAAATGTTACTATTAGCCTTGCCGGCGTTAACACTCCGTGTCGGATCCCCAGAACTCGCAGCTGTTGGCGAACCGAGTCGAACTCTCTCCGTTGCCTGAGGACTCCTCCGGCCAAGTCCGGGTAAAACCTAACTTGTTGCTTTTTGTAAGATATGTTCCTTTTGGTCCGGACCGCCCGGAGGACCATTTGCTTATCTCGGTCATTAAGGAATCTCATTATGAGCGTTCTCGGTGGAGCGTTAGCATCTTTTTTTGGACCGATTCGATGAGCTCTCTCAAGAACTATCCGGTTTTCCACCTCTGTCACCTCCCGTATCCAGTTCTCCAAAAAAGAGCATGGGTCTGACCCTTCAGCTCCCTCCGGCAGCCCCACCAGTCTCAAATTGTTCCGTCGGGACCTCATTTCTAGGTCCAGAACCTTTTCCTCAAGCACCGTGTTTTTTTCCTCCAACGTTAACACTTTAGCATTCAGCTTGTCCAAGTCATCCTCCGCCGTTGCTATCCGCAATTCAGCTTGAGCCACTTGTTCCATGCAATCTCCTAACTCCTTCCTCATTTCAGTGAGGACCACCATGAATCCCTCCAGCTTGGAGGAGAATTCCGTCCTCAAACCTTCTATTGCTGCTAATATGGCATTCGTCTCGTCCCCACCACACGTCTTCGCTAATCCGGTTGGCGTCACCTCGGCCGTAGCTTCGGCGGTATCGCTAGCTTCGTTAGCCTCATTAGCTTGTTGGGATGCTCCGACAGCTCCGAAGCCAGTCAGCCTTGATTGTTTTGGGGTTTTACCTTTTTCCTTGCCTTTCTCTCTGCCCGCCTTGCTAATAGTCGCCATCACGTCACCCCTCGGCACAACTTACTGCCTTATATCGTGCAGAACTAGGTGTATCAGAGATATTTTTCAGGATTAGCAGCAGAGCAGTGTTTGCCACGTCCTACACGATGGCCGCCATAACCGGAAGTCCAAATAAATACTTTTAATGTCTTTTTATAGGTTGTACAGACAAACAGCATTTTACAGAGTATACCTAACGTTTAGAAAAAACTGCAAGTTTTTGTTCTTTTGTGTTGGCTATGTTGCTTCTGTGATGCTGAGCTCTAGCTATAATAATCTATTTTTTTTACCTTATTTTTCTATTATTTACTTATGTATTTATTTATTTGTTTTATTATTATTTATTATTACTTAATGTTGAGAGAACACAGCCTTGTACTGCACAAAATGTTTGCACTATTATTACATGTACATGTGTTATCTAATTTTAGATTTCATCTATTGAATAAACCTGCAAAATATTTGGAATATTCTAGATTCATTACACAGTAAAAAACAAAACAAATTAACGTGCTGCTGTTCAGAGAGACATTACATTTCTGTATTTTAATCTTAATTTATCGTGTTTCACATCGATATCGGGATATCCAACAATGTTATTGCACATTGCAATTCTAGTTCATATTGTGCACCCCTAATGGCATAGTAATAAAATGTGTGTATTGTGTTTTTAAGGAGACTGCCAATCTAATAATAAATTCAGTGCACAGTAGCATTAGCTTACAAGTCTTTAATGACCTTGTAATTTTTTATTACCACAGGATGCAACAGACAAATCTTTAGAAAAACTCCATTCATTCTTTTCATAGAGAAATACACCACTGAAATCATGTCGTCAATCTGCAGTCTCGGCCATGTTCTCTCAACTGTATCCATTGAATAGATGAGTCAAAGACATCACTGCTATCTCTCCTAGAAATTTCCGTACCTTAACAAGTCTAACTCAGCGCCTTTAACAGCTCCTCTATTAACTCTTTACCACATTCCTTCCTTCTTCAGTTTCCACCATTTGGTCGTCTTCTCTGGTTTGACATTTTTCGTCTTCTTCACAACAACAGTCATTCTACACACCTCCATACGATGCTGTTTGGCCACGCTCTCTCCTGTCACAATCTTACAGTCCCCAATCTCTGTCGGGTTTCGTCTTCTACACAGAATGTAGTCTACTTGTGTACTCCTCCCTCCACACTCACAGGTCACCCTATGTTCCTTTTTGGAAATAAGTGTTGACTACAGCCATTTCCATCCTCTTGGCAGAATCCACCACTATCTGTCCTTCCTGGTTCCTTTCCTTGACACCAAACCTACCCATTGCTTCCTCATCTCCTCTGTTTCCTTCACCATGCCCATTTAGGTCTGTTCCAATCACCACTCTCTCCTCACTGGAAATACTTTCTATCACTTCATCTAGATCCTTCCAAAACTTCTCTTTTTCCTCTTCCTCACATCCAACCTGTGGAGCATAACCACTGGCAACATTCAACATCAGACCTTCTACTTCTATCTTCAGACACATCACCCTATCTACACTTGTTTCACCTCTACTACGTTCTTTGCTAACTCCTCTTTCAAGACTGTGCACACAAGATCAAGGCACCAGTATGAGTAATACTATTTCACTACTTACCTTGATAAAATTGTAGGTACGAGTCAAAACCATACACAGCTGCCAAAATCAGGCCCAATTCTGACCAACATGCCTCATATCTTTCTGGATGTCAAACAAAACTGTCTGATATTTGGGGTTATTGTGATTTCAGAATTGTTTTGCATTTTACGTTACAATGTTATGCATTCTAAATTGATTAAAAAGTGCACACGATGTCCCAGAATTACTATATCGCCTACAGGTTGCAGGTTAAAACAAACATTTGATTTTCTCTTTTCACAGATGCGGCAGTGGGCACTGGTTTAATGATGCCTAACAAGATCATTGAGAGAAACTGCCATAATGTTCAAAACCTGGAGTTATGGAATTTTCTGTGTCCCAATATGACATATTTTTGGATAAAGTTAATGATGATCTGTTATGTAGTGACAGCTAACAGTGAGTGAACTGGGACTGAACACAACAAGTGCACAGTGATAATGAAGTGATGTTGTTCTATGAGATATTTGATGTGAGTGTTTCATACAGCACCCTTACCATCTTACTGTTACCGTTGAAAATGCCTTAAACAACTGTGTGTAAGCCCTTTTATGATCTGTAATGATTATTGCAGTATTAGATTCTGTGATTGGCCCTTGTGCTTTGTATTAACCAATTAAAAGTTCTCGATGTAGAAGCATATTCAATGTAGATACATTTTTCAAGTTGATGATTTTCTACTGGGTGTGTAAATGAAACAAAGAAACATTTTTCCCAAGCAATCCTAATCTGAATCTTTTAATTGGCACGTGCTGCTACTGTCCATACTACACAATAAACTGAGAATGATATAGGATAACTAGTGCTGTTAGTTCACATTATTGTTTATATTTTAGAATCGCATTTAATATAAATCTTGTAAACTTCGAGAACATTGTAAAAATCCATAGTAACCATCTATTTGTGTTTTTTTATTTTTTTAGAGTCAGTTAAGTTGTTATGATTGTTGAAGTTCAACTGTCAAAATAAAGAGATTGAAAGTATGTATTATGGCTGAGCTTTTATTATTGCTTTTATTGTTTTGGTTAAAGTTTTTACATTGTTTTAAATGTTGCTTGTTAATTTATGTAAGTACACCATTCTTTTATCTGCTGAAATAAAAGATAACTGTAAAATGTTCATGTAAGCTGGAATTTATAGACCAAAATAACCACAAAACTATTTATGTTTACAGAAATGTATTGTAATATTGGTAGTTTTAACAGAAACTTAAGATGTTAATACATCCCAAGCACCGTAAATTAATAGGAAAGAGTAGCATATTTATTGGACCATTGGATGTTAAATTAAACACATAACTTTTGAAACTACTTTTATATAGGGGTTAAAAATATATAATTTTACATTATTTTTGTGTATTTAAAAAGCAGAATCCAATTATTTTAATGTTGAAATCTCATTGATAAACAGTACATTGTAAGTGTTTGTGGGTTGATCAACCAACATTTAACAGTTATCCACTGTAGGTTTATAGGATATGAACATATATTCACAGATTACCTCTGTACTTTGACAAGTTCATTTGTAGATTGTTTAAATAATACCATGAAGTAACCTAATTATGCTAATTTTAACATTCTAGCTGTGTTTTCTTACAATGAAAATGTGTAATTTTACTCAAATTTGGCTGTGAAATTACAAAGAATAAATACAGGCAAAATATGTAATTTTACAGTAATTCATTGTTTAATTATGTGTGGTATTTTACTGTAATTTTATGGTAACTGTTTGGCAACTTTTGCTGCCGGACATGTTATCGTTTTTTACGACTTTTTTTTTTACAGTGTAGGACCACTTCTATTCACACTGTACATGTTACCCTTAGGCGAGATTATGCATAAGCACGACATCAGTTTCCATTCCTACGCAGATGACACTCAGCTATATTTAATCGGCAAAACCCGATGATTTAGGCGCAAACAATAAGATTGAGAAATGTGTAGAAGAGATAAAACATTGGATGGCGTGTAACTTTCTAGCACTAAATCCCGATAAAACAGACAAGATACATAATGTAGCATTGAATCTACATTCTTTTACTATAACCCCCAGCGCAGAGGTAAAGAACTTGGGTGTCACAATAGACCCAGATCTCTCATTCCATACACATATTAATAATATAACTAGGGTAGCGTTCTTTCACTTGCGCAACATTGCCAAAATTAGAAACATATTAAATACTAGTGATGCAGAAAAACTAATCCATGCATTCATATCCTCTCGTTTAGATTATTGCAACAGTCTCCTAGCTGGATGTTCTGGTAAATCGACAAACAAACTCCAGCTGGTACAGAACGCAACAGCACGAGTTCTAACAAAAACTAAAATGTTTGATCACATTAGTCCCATACTATCGTCATTACACTGGCTGCCAATTAGATTCCGTATTGACTATAAAATACTTTTATTAACATATAAAACGCTGCATGACTTAGCTCCAGACTATCTTAGTGAACTTATTGAACAATATAACCCAGTGCGTTCACTTCGCTCGCAGGACGCAGGGTTATTAACTGTTCCTAGGATCAAAAAGATCACAACAGGTGGAAGAGCCTTTTCTTTTAAAGCTCCACAATTGTGGAATAATCTTCCTGCCTCTATTCGGGACTCAGACACAGTCTCAATGTTTAAAACTCGATTAAAGACTCATCTGTTTAGTTTGGCCTTTGATTAATCTGTTACATATTTACCACATCTCGTATCTTTCTTCTCCTAGGTTCACCTGGGGAGTAACACTGCAATCGGAGCCTACAATACCAGCATCGCTGCTCCGACACAGAATGAAAGCCTGGCGTTCATCAACAGACATTTACAGTGACAATATCAAAACCCAGAACTTTCATTTTTACCTTTACTTAGTCTGATTGTGTGATTTGTGTGTGACTTGTGTATTTGTCTATATTTTGTGTAATTTGTGTGTTAACGGGCCGCTCAACAGAGGATGGGTTGCCTTTTGAGTCTTGGTTCTCCCGAGGTTTCTTCCTATTCCCCACCATCATAGGGAGTTTTTCCTCGCCACTGTCGCCTTTGGCTTGCTCATTAGGGTTCTGGACCTATAGTATTGTTAACCTTTTAAATCCTGTAAAGCGCTTTGTGACAACGTGTTGTGAAAAGCGCTATACAAATAAACTTTGATTGATTGATTGAAAGAAGGTTGATGTTGACCAGAACTCTTAGATGGCCTCTCTCCCAAGCTCAGGAGATCATAAGGTCAGCATTGTAGGCTTTTGGGAGGTAAACACCATTATGGATGTGGGTCCTTTGGGGCCTGTTGCTGTTGTAAAGAATCAGTGTTTATCTTTACATACCATCAAAGAAATCTGGATGAGTCAGTCGCTCAGTTCTAGGCAAAGGATTCCATTTTGGGTGTCACAGTGAAATGACGTTTAGCTGTCTCCACTACACATGGCATATTGAGTAAAGCGTACAGGTGAAATTGTTCGGAGGGGCAAGTTGAGTTTTGAGTTTTGCCTGGCCCAGGACCTTACAGGCATACAGCAGGCCTCTGAGCTTGTCCCTCTGAATCAGGATCAGGCTAAAATCAGGTTCCTCTCTTAGGGAGTGACCTGTTCTTCATGATGCATTTATTTCTCTGGCCCACCATCAATACGGCCTTCAATAAGCCCCTGAACCTGCCCCTTTAAATTCGTTCACCTATATGCCCACTGCTCGTTTAAGTACTATGGGGTACAGAGCTTTCAGCCACTCTGCTCCCAAACTCTGGAACGCTCTCCCGCCAGACATCCGCAATATAGATTCACTCCCTCTTTTCAAAACACGACTTAAAACTCACCTGTTCAACATTGCTTACTCCCAATGACCTCTTTGTCTGTTTTTTTGTTTAGGTATGTGTTGTTTTGGTACTGTATGTGCTGCATGTTTTCTAATTTCTTGGAAAGTGTCCTTGGGTGTCCTGAAAGGCGCTTGAAATAAAATGTATTATTATTATTATTATTATTGTTGTGTACTGGAATTTCTTCTTTCAATTAATTTGTGTTCTAGAACAGCATTTCTGTGTTTTTAGTTTTCAAATCTAAGAATGTTTCCTTACGTTAGAAATGCTGACGAATTCAATCATCATGTACAAATCGTATAAAATTGGAACGACTTGAAATAGAAACCATTTTACATAAGGAATGCTTTCATTATATATATATATTTTTTTACATTCACAAAATCAGTATGGGAAACAATAACTTCTTAAATGTATGCTCCTATGCTCGTTTGTTTAATCTATCTATTTTAAACAAAGTGCGCAGCAAACACGCATCGTGAATACAACCTTTTTGAATAAGGAACCAACTTCAGCCGCCGAATAAGGAGCTGCGAATAAGTAACCAAACGAATCTCAAACTGCGAATATTGTGGACTGTAGTGGTGTTGTGTACGGTAAGCCCATCTCAGCAACGCAATCGCTCTTTCTCACGCTGTACGCACGAGAACATTGTTAGTTTTTTACTGTATTTATGATCAAAGCGTATCTAAATCTAGAGTCACGCTTAACGACGAAAACTGCTTTACGACGGACATTTCAGTCTTTAAACCCATCGTTAAGTGGGGACTCATTGTACATTTAACTGAACTAGAGTGAGTTTCCCAAAATGTTCTTAGCGCCAAGTACTTCTTAACCTCGTACGTAAGAACGAGGTTACGAAGTACTTGGCGCTAAGAACGTTTTGTGAAACTCACTCTAGTTCAGTTAAATGTACAATGAGTCCCCACTTAACGATGGGTTTAAAGACTGAAATGAAACTCACTGCCTGACAGTTCAGAGTTCATGCCTGTACGGTCTTTCGGCCGGTGTTGTGTTGAATTCGTTTATCCGTGCATAAAGACGCTACAGATTATCTTGTCGATTTATGTTTCTATGCATAAGAGCTAGACTTTAATTATCCATCACAGCAAACGGCACAAAATTATCTATGTCCAAAGCCACACTGGCTCAAGGGTTAATTATTTTAAATAAAATACACACTGGCTATACGAAGTTCACCTCTGACCACAACTTTGCAGTATTACAGCAGTATTATGTCTAAATATCTAGTTAGGACAAAACTAGTGTGCTCAATGAACTAAGTTAAAATCACTGTAACTCCGGAATATCATCTGTAGCGTTTTTATGCGTGTGCAAATGAGGGGAGTCGGAATTTGGGAATAAGTAGCGGTTTATAATCTGGAAAATACGGGTAGGAATCGCGGGGGCTCCGCTGTGGCGGGTCAAGGTCGCGTTTCGCTCTTCAGCGCTGTTTGCAGGGTTCATCCACCTTTAACAAGGTGGAATTCAAGCACATGTACGACACCTTCAAGGTCCATTTTCAATATTGTCCAGCACATTCAGCTTAATTAGGTTAAGCACGTAGTCGTCTGTAACTGCACCAGCCTCAATTTGTCCAATTAGACTGTTTATTTCCTCTTTTATTCTGTCGTGAAGAGACATTTCTGCTGCTTTCAAGTCCAACTACGAGCGATTGCTTCTGACTGGAGTCTAAGGCCCGCCCCAAATTCAGGCGAGCGTTAGTGATGGGACATCTGAAGCGAGGCTTCGAGACGTGTACCGAGTAAAAAGGGGCGTGTCCGATGAAGCCCCGCTTCGGAGCTTGTGTCATATTGAGCAAAATCACGTGATCAGCAACAAACGAGGCCTCGCATTACATCGGCGACGTCATTGCTTCATTTTGCGTATCGTTTTTCTAAATAAAAGCGCTATGAACCCTGTTGCTTCGTGGGTTGTAGTAGGTGGTTAAATTTAAAATCTGGAACGTTCTAAATTCTTTTTTGTTTGATCAGGATGTATATCAGATTCACACATCAAAAACAGACTAAAAACCATTGGAAGAGGCAAACCTTATTTGTAATGTTAAAAACATTTTACGTTTGGCAGACGCCCTTATCCAGAGCGACTTACATTTTATCTCATTTTTATATAAGTGAGCAATTGAGGGTTAAGGGGCACCTCGGTCATGGCCTCAGGTCTGGGGATCGAACCCACGACCCTCCGGTTACAAGACCAGTTCCCTAACCACCAGGCCATGACTGCCAAACCAGATCTAGAACCCCCAAGAAGCAATTATTTTAAACACATTCTGTTTTTTTTTTAATCATTTTCTAACTCAAAATATTCAGTCTGCCTCAACAATCACTCAATTCCCAATATAGTAAAGTACAACATATCTTCATTGTCAAATAAGTCCATGTGACATACAAGAAAACCCAACACAACCACTAATGGTCAAGGATTATATTGGCTACAAATCATTTTAATAATTAAAACATGATTTAATTGATTCTCCTGTTACTAAACATGAGTTTGATTGAAACTTTGTGACAATATTGCATTTACAAATTTTTGAAAGTATGATCCAACTGAATGACGAGGCTGTTATTTTCACCAGCAGATGTCACTAGTGAGTGATGAATGAAGCCTCGAGTAATGAACCTTTTTGCAAAGCAAAGGGTTGGAAAGCTTCATTGCTTCAAGAGGCTTCATTTGCCCATCACTAGCGAGCGTTCCTATTGGACAGTGATTAGATTTCATTCTGGCACGAATACAGCTTCGCAGAGACACACAGTGGAATACAATGACATTCAGTCGATTGCATTTCAAGGTGGCTTCTGGCACTAATTCAGCGTTTCTTTCTTTAAATACAAATCCACACACACTGGAGCTTTTACTTTTCATTGTGGCATGTTTTCATCACATCAGTGTTTAAATCAATCTCGTGATCATTACATTTAAAGGAGACATTTATGTCTGAAATACCGTACGGTGAAAAGCAATACCTCTGTGCCGTGATTACATTACGAGCTGTATTATATACAATTCTGGCACAAATTCAGCGTTTTGGTTTTGAATGCAAATTAGTGTGTATTGTTTTTCAATAACGAGTGCATTGAAATGTAATGTAATAGTGCTTTTGCATTTCATTTTGGCACGTATTCTGCATGTTTGTATGGAAAAGCAATGCATTTTGTGGATTGCATTTCCATTTTTGCCTAGTAGCGATTACTTTTCGAATTGGCACTGAATCCTCACCATAATATTCTGATATTCAAGTACCTGACTAGCAAGGCGAAAATTCTTTGACAAGTGGACTGAATATTCAGACGTTAACGTAACTCCGACGTTAAATATTTATTTGGTTAATAAGTCTTAGCAAACGTTCCTACCTACAGTGTCATCGCTGGGATGATTTATCATTTATCTGCGTCTCCTAAACAAAAACCGCAGTTGTTGCTCCTCCATCAAATATAACGACGTCTTCTGACAAGCTACGGTAAATTACAAGGCTAACCTAAAGCATCAAAATATTTCATCTGACAGATCCCGAAGAGTATTTTTATAATATTAATTTGACTAACTATTAACTACACTACACTTTACTACACACTTGAATCAAACCCTACATCCGAACCTAGTACACGCGTTTTATTTTGTAGTGCGAAAAAGAAAAACGTTTTCCTTTTAAATTGGAATAAAGTCATGCAGTACTACATAACCCAAGTGAAGAGGTGAATCAAAACACAATCACCCGAAAGTAATCGCGAACTTCTTCTCGGCCATTCTAATTCTGCGATGGTTCGACTTTTTGGATTGCACAAAGGCTACGCCGTGACACGTGCTGAATTAAAGTGCATACAACAAATAGCGCTAAAGATTTACTTACTTTAACAGTCGAGGTGATGCGAACGAGTGAACTAGGTTGTCTTTGTTTGAACTACACTAGGACACATCGGAGCGGTATATATACGGAGCAGTAGCGTCTCCTCCCCCAAATTCTCCCTGAGAATGTACCTGTTATTAGAACAGCGTGCATTTGAAAGTTTTACATTTGAGCAGTGGCGTGCGCACCACCAACTCTGCCCTTTATCAACGAAAGTGCCCTTTGGAACTTGCCCTTTATTTTTTTTAACTATTATTATTATCATTTTACTGAGGTCGGTTTGAAATGATCTTTTGGAAACCTGAGCGATTAAAAACAATGCCCTGAAATGCGCCACCACCTCGCACACACCCGACCTCTCTCTTCCTTTAACACCAGATGTGCTGCAGCAGCAGTTCAGTTCAGCGAGTGGAAGGAAGCGTCTTCAGTACAGCACTCACGGTCACAGATAGACTTCTTCTCCCGTGCCCCACCAGCCAGGTCACATACACATCAAGTCAAATCGTACCGTTTGCCCTCTAAGCCCAACGTGAAATCATGTTTTGCAGTAAAATGTCTTATACAGCACCAAACTACTAAGCATTTTAGCTGACTGGTCATCTAATAAACTAGTCTTGCCCAAATCAATGATAGATAACGTGAGGACGACCACATACAAATAATTAAGGTAGAGTTTGCAAATCTATGTGTTAAGCTGAACGTCTTCTGTTGTATAGGTTTTGTTAGGCAACATAAATTAACACATTCATTTGTGAAAGAAGAAACTGGAAGTTCCCCATTACCTGTGGAAAATGCCCAACTGCATTCATGTAATGACAACACTCAGTAGCCTATAATTCCTTCTTAATTGAATTATTATCCGTCTTAATTGTAGGCCTATATTGATTGACTTATTGCAAAATATATGCAACAAGGCCCGCAGACAGTGGATGTTAAACAGAAGTTAACTGAAGGACATGACTGTATATAGTTAATATTGGATATGAATTATATCAGTTGCCCCCCAAAATGTCTGTGCTCGCCACTGGTGTGAAGGTACACTCAGCTCACGAGACGAGACGAGACACGATACTGGGTTCATGAGAACGAGACGAGACGACATTTTAAGAAAACTAAAATGAAAAAATATAGTCATTTTAACATGCATGATGTAAGCATGAACTTTTAATAAACTTCTTCCTCTACAGATTGAAATTAAAATAACATTTTATAAAAAAGTTAAAATAAAATAAATAAAATTAAACATTTCTCCTTTTTTCAAGTGCAAACAATATTATGTGCAAAACAAAAAGTTCTTCTCTGTCAATACAGAGTGCAAATGATGCCTAACACAAGATCTCATCACACCCCTACTTACCATAGCTAGAAAGTTGACTATATTTGTTCAGTGCTTTCAGCTCTGAACTGGTTCCTAGTTAAATTCCATTTTATCTTCACTCTTGTTTATGTGTTAAACACTAAAATGGCATGGCCCTACAGTATAGGAATAAACTCACTGTGTACAATACAGTACAGTACAGCTCACAAACTGCATTCATAAAATGGAGGCTCTCCTGTTATTACTGAGATTACAGGCAGGTTCAGGCAGGGTGTGGAAAGATTTCTCTTTCTGGACGTCCTGGGTGTCATGGTGACAGTTCCACTTAGGGTTACACACGTGTGAAACTATGTTCTTACTGCCTTTATTTATACCCTGTAAGAGGTATAAAACTCTACTAAACCATTAGTGAACTATTTTGCGTACTATTATCAGGAATATTTAAAAGACCATTTTTTCTGCAGCTATGAAATTTCATACACCTGCTGGGTAACCAACTCTGGCATATATTGATTGTTTGTTATTGTTTGTACACTTATCGCTGTGTGATATAGAGCCAATGCTTAGTTCACACTTCTGGCTAACATCACTGACTACTGTATTCTACTTCAACTCGATCTCTACTCTGTACTTTAACCTATTGTATTGTCTTGGACATGCATAGATAACAAAACACTGTTGTACATTTATCTGAATAAGAACATCTACTAACTGGCACAAATGTAAATGTGAAGCACCTGTAGTTTATTTTAAGACTTAAGATTAGTTACAATTAGAGTCAGGGCCAGGATATTGATAAGTTTTGGTTTAACCATGATGGGTTTTTGTACACTAAATAAGATAACCAATAAGATAACACTGTGTTCTTACATGTATTTTGGTTAAATTGTGTGAGAGGGTGTTTGTGCATGTGTGTGAGATAGAGATGGTGTATGTCTGTGAGAGACAGGAAAGGTGTTTATACGCAAACTATTTTGTGTACTATTCTCTGTCTTGGTTCCTAGATTGTGGAACAAATTTCTTTGGAACAAAGAGTCCTTTGTTATCTGTAGACTGAAATGTCGTTTATTTCAGGAATATATAAATGGTCATTGATCCTACACGTAGACCACCAGTTACACTTAGAGTCAGGGCCAGGATTAGATTAGATTAGATTAGATTAGATTAGATTAGATTGAACTTTATTAATCAGAAAATATAGTCTGCTCATCTTCTTGTAGACATAATCAATATTGGCCTTCCAGTCCAGTTTGTTGTCCAGCAGGGGGTCCTGGAAAGGGCTGACCTGAGGTCTGAGATGTGTCAGAACAAGTCTTTCAAGGACCTTCATGACATGAAATGTGAGAGCCACTGGTCTGTAGTCATTGAGAGTGGAGGTCTGAGACTTCTTTGGAACAGGAACCAGACATGACGTTTTCCACAACACAGGTACTCTCTCCACTTTGAGGCTCAGGTTGAAGAGCTGCTGGAGGATCTCACACAGCTGAGAGGCACAGACCTTCAGGACTCTTGGGACAATACCATCAGGACCTGCAGCTTTGCCTGGCTTCAGCTTCTCCAACTGCCTCTTCACCTGGTAGGCAGTCACCTCCAAAGGTGGAGGTGGATGTGGCTGTGAAGTGGTGGGGTGCTAAAAGGAATGTGAAAGCTGTTGAGGTGACGAGGGTGTGAACAGGGTACTGCTGGTGATGGGTGTGGGTGTGCTAAATCTATTGAAGAAAGAATTTAGCTCATTGGCCATGTTCAGACTACCCCCAGCAGCTTGTTGTTGTGAATTGAAGGCCGTGATCTTCTTCATTCCTGACCAGACTTCCTTGGCTTTCTTTTGTATGCCTCCTTGTTCACCCTCAGTCTTACCTTCAGCTGCTTTTGAACACTCCTAAGAAGATCTTTGTCTCTCAGCTTGAAAGCCTGCCTCTTCATGTTTAAAAGTTCCTTCAGGTCACTTGTGATCCATGGTTTGTTGTTTGGAAAACAACGCACCCGCCTGACTGGAACAATGGTGTCAGTACAGAAGTTGATGTAGTCAGTGATGCGGTCTGTCACGTTGTTAATGTCCTCTCCTGCTGACTCATGCAAAACTCCCCAGTCTGTGGTTTCAAAGCAGACTTGCAGAGCCTGGTCGGTATGTGGGGGTCAGCAGGACCAAATTGTGATCGGACCTACCAAGTGGGGGAAGTGCAGATGAGCTGTATGCATTTTTGACATTTGCATACAGAAGATCCAGGACTTTGTTCTCCCTTGTTGCACACTTAACAAACTGTTTAAACTTTGGTAAGGTGGTGGAGAGTGTGACATGATTGAAGTCTCCTGAGATGATGATTAGAGCATTTGGATGCAGAGTCTGAAGTCTCGCTATACATGAGAGAATACTGATAAGTTTTGGCTTGACCATGACATTTTTATGTACACTAAACTAATAAGATAACACTGTGTTCTTACATGTATTTTGGTAAAAATGTGTGAGAGACAGGAAAGGTGTGTGTGTGTGTGTGTGTGTGTGTGTGTGTGTGTGTGTGTGTGTGTGTGTGTGTGTGTGTGTGTGTGTGTGTGTGTGTGTGTGTGTGACAGAGACAGATCACTTCACAATGGAAGAAGTGGTAACCACTGTGCTGATCAGCAAATACAGAAACAGAGTCACAGTCATGAGGAACACAGTGGAGGAACTGGAGGAGCTTCCATCCTCCACACACACACACACACACACACACAAATAAAATACATATAGTACAGTCTCATGACAAATGTTAAAGTGTGTTAAAGTTACACTGGACAGACATGTTTAGTTAGAGGCTGTTCTTCCCCAGAAAGTAAATGGCAGGTCTGCATAAATTAAGATTTCAGTACAGCACAAAACCTTAACTTCATACTCCTATTGTCACGTTACGGTCCCCGACCCCTCCATTTGGGCGTGTGTTTAGGTTGTCTCTGTCTACTCGTCTGCGTCTGTGGATCTCCGTGGGTGCGGTTACGTCTTGTGATAATCCGTCTCACCTGTGACTCGTCTCGTCATCACGTGAGGTTTATGTGGTTTGTCTACTTAATGTGCGTTTGCGCAGTGTCTTGTGCTCGTCGATGTTGAGTCTACACGTTACTGTGTGTTGTGTGTTTATGCGTGCGCTATCGGCGCTATTTGTCATAATAAATAAACGTGCGTCTGTGCAGCTCGGAGTGGACCCGTGCCTCATCATTCCAGCTGCACTCATCGTCACAGAACCACGAGCCGCCAAGATGCCAGGATACGCCACCTGAGCCAAGAAGGGGAAGAGGCCCAGCAGGCACCACTACTTCCATTTTCATTTCTGCAAGTGAGACAATACTGACTGCATAATTGAAGCTTTTAAATCAAGGTTCTGCAAAATGTAAACAATAAATTTTAAAATATATAATAGTAACAATTATTATTATTATGAATCCGGACTAAAAGACCATGGGTCTGGTCCCACAGTATCGTTCAATGCATGAAACCCAAGCAAAACAGAAAACAATTTGGGTGACTTGAAGCTTTGACTGCTGAGATGAAGGGGTGCCAGAGGTGAAAACTTCAGTCTCAGTACATTTATCAGGTGACAGATTAATTACACAGGGTTACAAAAAAATATTTTTTGTAAATTGTCTATGTTTTGAAAACTGATTTAGGACAATTTTGCACTGCTGAATCCGAAAATGACATCATTTTTTTTCAATTAGGTCAAGTTTTTGTGATAATTAGATTGTAAAAATCCAATTTTCTGTTTAAATGGATTACATTTTGTGACCTTCTCGGCTGACTTTTAGCAATATTTCTGATCCAAATTAAATTTCTAAAAGAGAAATTGTTTTCAGATACAATTTATTAAAGAATTGAATGTTATAGTGGGCATTGGTAAAGGTACATATATGTTAATTCAGGGGTCGGGAACCTTTTTGACCGAGAGAGCCATGAACGCCACATATTTAAAAATGTAATTCCATGAGAGCGATACAATATAAGGGTTGGCAACTTGCGAACGTAAGTTGTTGACGGGGGGGACACACACAAGAATTAAGTATTATATCGCGTATCGCGATCGATGGATCGCCAGTGGTTGGTGCCAGAGCGAACTAGTAACTCATAGATCATAGATATGGATCAGAGGTAAATAAACTAGATTTTTTTCGGAAGTGTGGCATGTGAGCGTGTGAAGACGGTCAAATGTGTGTGTCGCACGCTCAATGCAACCCTGCAATATGTTTAAAAAAAATAAAAGTAAAGACCAACCCTTTTAAAGTATAATAGGTCTCGGAATTCTTTTTTAAATAACGTTGTTAAGCTGTTAACAACGACTAATGCGACTAATGGTTTTGCTGATGGCTTTGTAGTCTGGTTGATACGTGGTGAGGTTAAGCTTCATGCAGGCGTTGAGACTTCCATCCGTTAAACGTGATCGTAGGTTGGTCTTAATGTTTTTTAGATGTGAAAACGACTGCTCACATGCATACGTAGAGCCAAACATTGTCAGTACAGCAACACTCACACGCTGCAGTGTGTGGTATGATGGGAAGCGCGTTCCAGGTTTGGACAATCAGCTGGTCCGCGATCCAGAAAAATCTCTGACTGAGACACCGGGGATGTAACTCAGGTCAGCGCTGTCCACTGCACACTCGTGTGGATGGGTGATAAACTTAAAAAGACGAGTACGCACACGAAATTCTCCAAAGCGTGCTTTAAATGACTGCAGAAGTGATTGCCACCCGCAAACGTGAGCGGCAAGAAATTAATGGATTGAAATACGTTTATATTTTAGCATTATTATTTTTAGTAAAAAATTGTCTCCGAGCCATATGCAGCCATCGAAAGAGCCACATCTGGCTCGCGAGCCATAGGTTCCCGACCCCTGTGTTAATTGCTCATTACATCGTCACTGTTGGAAATTTAGGGCTTGAACTTTTTTTTGGAAAATCCTAGAATGCTCAGCGACAGGGCTGTCTCTCTTCAGAGTCCAACAGTAATCAGCCATCATGACTGCATCCCATTGGAGGGATTCCTGAGCCGGTAGGTGCCCCTGAGCGCCATTATTTAGGCAGGGGGTGCCTGGGGCATTGTGTAGCAGGGTGTCCCCTCCTGCCGAGATGGAGACCCTTCCCCCTATGTACTGAGGTTATAATGGTCAGGGTAATGCGCGTATGTATTATATGTTGTGTTGGTGTGGTTGGACGTGTGGTGAGCCGTTGCTCCCCGTCCGCACACCTCAGAAGGCGTAGCTTCTTAGGAGGCCCTGACCAGGGATTCGAGGGTGTTCTCCGGAGCCAGTAGGGGCCCCTTCTGTATGGGGTAAGTTGTATGGTGTCCCCTCTTGCTGAGATGGAGACCCCTCCAACCCGGGTTCGGGGTGCCAAGAAGGTCAAGGTAAGTGTGTTTATGTGTTTTGTGTTGTGTAATGGAGTGTGTGCAGAACTGTTGTGTGCAGGCCCCTGGAGGAGAGAGGCGGCTCTCCCGGACAGTGTGGGATCTCCTGCTGAAGACAGAGATCCCCCCCTCGTGCTCGAGTGACCCTGAGATCCCTGTGGCGCTGTGTGCCGTGTGCTGACATTTATGAAGAATTTGCAGTAATCACAAATAAAGGGGTTGCCTCTTACATAACATACATTGGCTCAAAAATATATTACATACTACAAAATATATTAAACATACATATTACATACTTCACACATACTGACTGGAACAAAAACAGTATGCCATATGCAGTATGCGACCAAAATGAAATGTCCCAGTAGCCTACATGAAAGATATGCATATACTCTGATATTCAAGTACCTGACATGAAAGGCAAAATTTCTTTGTCAAGTGGACTGAATCTACAGACGTTCATGTGATGTGAAACTGACACTTCTTACTGCCTTTATTTACACCCTGTATGAGAACATCTCCATTAAACCAAAGTGAGGTTCTTATCTATACATGTAGGGCTGGGTATCGATTCAAATTCCAAGAATCGATCCGATTCCGATTCTGAAGATTAAGAATCGATTTATTTCGATTTAATCCGATTTAATCGATTTGATCCGATTTGATCCAATTCGGGGTTTAGTGTTATTAAAAATGTATTTATTTGAGCTGTTTCCTGACTATGTACAGAAGCAACATGTTAAAACTAGTATTATATCAATATTAATCAACAAATAGTTACTGGTAGTTGGTAGTTACTGATGGCTGGAAGACTGGTGAAAAGGGTAATCATAAATCTACCTTCAAGAAAGGTAATCCAGGACAATAAACAGAGGACATCTTTGAGGTGTCTATATCTGCAACAGTGGACTCCTACTGGGACACTAACCAGTGCATTATTATTATGATTGAAATAATTAAGAAGTCACCCAAAAGCTGTTGCTACCAAATGCATTTTTATTTAAAAAGTGCTCACACTTAATAAACTGAAAGTATAAAATGTAAACGTATATTTTTCTTTAAAGTGAGAATATAATAACAGAACTGTCATGTTACGGTCCCCGACCCCTCCCTGTTGGGTGTGTGTTAACGTTGTCTGCGTCTACTCGTCTGCGTATCTCCGTGGGTGCGGGTGCGTCTTGTGATAATCCTCACCTGTGGCTCGTCTCGTCATCACGTGGGGTTTGTGTGGTTTGTCCATTTAATGTGCGTTCGCGCAGCGTCCTGTGCTCGTCGTTGTTTGAGTCACACATGTTCTATGTAAACGTGTTTTATGTGCGCTGTCTGCGCTTCGGTAAATGTAATAAACGTAACAATTTGGAAAGTGCAAAGGATTCTGTCTCGTCCATCGCCTTGCGCCCAACGTTACAAGAGCATTTTTAACTTTTTTAAACTGTAAAAACACTGGGTAAACTGTCAGTGACATGGACTAACTGTAAATAGTAACTGACACTGGATAAACTGACCTTCTGTTTTTAGATTGCCGATTTGACTATCGCCGTTACCGTCACTGTCCGACGCCATGTTGTTTTACAGTTAGTTAGACCGAGCACGCCTGCGTGAATTCAGTGACGAGGCGGGGGTAAAAGTTCACTAAAAAATCGATCTTTGGATGTACGAATCGATTATCAGATCATCATATGCGAATCGATTCTGAATCGGAAAATCGATTTTTTCAACACAGGCCTATATACATGAGAGAGGACAGCTATGTTCTCCATAACAGTTCTGAAACGATTCAGAATAGCGGGAGTGATGCAAATGCAGAATTTGGAATATTTATAAAAAAGGGAGTAACAAAACACTAAACAGAAGAACAGAATACAGATAGGAACGACACTATACAACGAAAAGCTAATACTATAGAACGAGACAACAAAACAACTAAAAAGAGTCAACACACATAGGAACATCACCATAAAGCAGGGGTGGCCAACCCGCGGCTCGCGAGCCGCATGCGGCTCTTTGCCTGGTTTCATGCGGCTCCCCAGCCGGTCCGCGGGCTCATAACCAGACTACAACTAAACACAACGAAGGAAGGACTACAACCGAACTAACAACAGAGTAATCAAAAAACCGAGACAGAGCACACGGAACAGCGCGGAAGGGCGAACAAGAATGACAACATACACTAACAGGTACAACTAAAGGAAAACTAGGAACATGAAACAGGAGATCTATGACTAGCGAACACAAGAGAGAAGAAACCAGGGAGGACTCGCATACAAACAATGACCGACACAGGAGTGTAACATGGAAGGGTTTAAATACACAGACAACATGACGGTGAAACGAGACGCAGGTGGGAACAATGAGGATAGGGGCGTGGCAGACAGAGGGAGAAACCATGGGAACGGGGAAGCTATGCGGGACCAGGGAGGAGGGAGGGGCTGGACGTGACAAGTTCATTCATTACGTTGTAGCGGAGACAGCCAAAGACATTGCAAAATCACAAAGTGGATTACTTTCACCTTGGAAGGCAAGAGACTAACCCATCCACAGCTCTTTAAGTGTATGTAAACATAAACACTGGTCCTTCACTCTGTAACAATCATCAAGGAATTCCTACTCCTAATGGCTCTCCTCTCCAAAAAGCTTAGGAAGACTTAACTTATCTGATCGGCTGAGAGTAAAACAAAGACCCTTAACGTGCTCTGGCCAGGATCAACCCTTCTCAGGAGGGCACAGAGAACAGAGAAAAGGAAAGGTCTACACTCATAAACCTAAATCACAGGCCTATCTGTTTCCCCAAGGGTTGACCCCATTTTATAACACCTTGAATTCTTGTGTTAAGACCCAGAACTAAAGGTGCAATATCTCAGAAATCCTTGTAACTCCAAATCTGAACTGTACACGGAATTGGAATTCAGCCTACAGGAACCAGCTCGGCGGATGCAGTCTAGAGACACCAAACATGACTACCTTTCACCCAAGGAAAGGATAAGTATGCATGGAACCAATATCCAGCTTTCCAGCCTTCAGGCACCAGGACAAAGTACCGCTGAATTGAACATTATGTGATCTGTGGTTGATATAAAGAAACCAATTGTGATCTTTCATGTATTCAGCATTAAGTAATGTTATCAGAATCTCTGTGGTGATATAATCACACCATTGATGCATATCCATGTATTACTATAATTTCAGTAGTTAGATACACCTATCTCTGTAGCTTTGAATTGTATTGTGAAAGCATGCATGCATATACATATTCTTGTGTGTTCTGCTGTTTAGATATGCATGCTCATTAAGTTATGTGTGTTAAGGTAATAGAGACCTACATATTCTCATATCCATGTGCTACATTATTTGAGATCTATCAATACACTTGTAGTCCAGTGTAATATCTAATTAAGATTTATATATCTATCCGAGTATCAAAATGTAATGTGCTATAGTAGGCATATACGTATACATGTATTAAGTTGTGTCACTTACCAAATGTAACCATGTTCACATGTGCTTTTGTGACCTCATATTCATACCTGTCTGTGTATTATGTGTCATTCAGTGTCCAGAAGTGGAAATTAAGAATGGCTCAAGGTATAGGCTGGTAGAGTCAAATTAATACTTATTTAGGCAGAGCATACAAATCAATTTATTTGGGAATAAAATAATTCCAATTGTCTTGAAATTGTAATAGTCTGCTTTTGGTCTCCTATTAACTAAATCTCTAAGAGACGGGCAGGGTCACAAAACCCCCTTCTCTCTCTTTTTCCCTTTCTCCTCTCTCTCTCCTTTCTCGGATTACCTCCTGTCCGAGCAGAGATTATGCATATTCAGGAACCAGAGTCCAATGATCACCAGAATAGCAACTCATGGGGAACTACAGTCACGCCCAGTGGCGTGCACACATAGACATCAGGTGGTGCTAAAGCACCACCAACTCTGCCCTTTATCAACGAAAGTGCCCTTTGGAACTTCGTTTTTTTTTTTTTTTAAACTATTATTATTATCATTTACTGAAGTCGGTTTGAAATGATCTTTTGGAAACCTGAGCGATTAAAAACAATGCCCTGAAATGAGCCACCACCTCGCACACACCCGATCTCTCTCTTCCTTTAACACCAGATGTGCTGCAGCAGCAGTTCAGTTCAGCGAGTGGAAGGAAGCGTCTTCAGCACAGCACGCACGGTCACAGATAGACTTCTTCTCCCGTGCCCCACCAGCCAGGTCACATACACATCAAGTCAAATCGTACCGTTTGCCCTCTAAGCCCAACGTGAAATCATGTTTTGCAGTAAAATGTCTTATACAGCACCAAACTACTAAGCATTTTAGCTGACTGGTCATCTAATAAACTAGTCTTGCCCAAATCAATGATAGATAACGTGAGGACGACCACATACAAATAATTAAGGTAGAGTTTGCAAATCTATGTGTTAAGCTGAACGTCTTCTGTTGTATAGGTTTTGTTAGGCAACATAAATTAACACATTCATTTGTGAAAGAAGAAACTGGAAGTTCCCCATTACCTGTGGAAAATGCCCAACTGCATTCATGTAATGACAACACTCAGTAGCCTATAATTCCTTCTTAATTGAATTATTATCCGTCTTAATTGTAGGCCTATATTGATTGACTTATTGCAAAATATATGCAACAAGGCCCGCAGACAGTGGATGGTAAACAGAAGTTAACTGAAGGACATGACTGTATATAGTTAATATTGGATATGAATTATATCAGTTGCCCCCCAAAATGTCTGTGCTCGCCACTGGTGTGAAGGTACACTCAGCTCACGAGACGAGACGAGACACGATACTGGGTTCATGAGAACGAGACGAGACGACATTTTAAGAAAACTAAAATGAAAAAATATAGTCATTTTAACATGCATGATGTAAGCATGAACTTTTAATAAACTTCTTCCTCTACAGATTGAAATTAAAATAACATTTTATAAAAAAGTTAAAATAAAATAAATAAAATTAAACATTTCTCCTTTTTTCAAGTGCAAACAATATTATGTGCAAAACAAAAAGTTCTTCTCTGTCAATACAGAGTGCAAATGATGCCTAACACAAGATCTCATCACACCCCTACTTACCATAGCTAGAAAGTTGACTATATTTGTTCAGTGCTTTCAGCTCTGAACTGGTTCCTAGTTAAATTCCATTTTATCTTCACTCTTGTTTATGTGTTAAACACTAAAATGGCATGGCCCTACAGTATAGGAATAAACTCACTGTGTACAATACAGTACAGTACAGCTCACAAACTGCATTCATAAAATGGAGGCTCTCCTGTTATTACTGAGATTACAGGCAGGTTCAGGCAGGGTGTGGAAAGATTTCTCTTTCTGGACGTCCTGGGTGTCATGGTGACAGTTCCACTTAGGGTTACACACGTGTGAAACTATGTTCTTACTGCCTTTATTTATACCCTGTAAGAGGTATAAAACTCTACTAAACCATTAGTGAACTATTTTGCGTACTATTATCAGGAATATTTAAAAGACCATTTTTTCTGCAGCTATGAAATTTCATACACCTGCTGGGTAACCAACTCTGGCATATATTGATTGTTTGTTATTGTTTGTACACTTATCGCTGTGTGATATAGAGCCAATGCTTAGTTCACACTTCTGGCTAACATCACTGACTACTGTATTCTACTTCAACTCGATCTCTACTCTGTACTTTAACCTATTGTATTGTCTTGGACATGCATAGATAACAAAACACTGTTGTACATTTATCTGAATAAGAACATCTACTAACTGGCACAAATGTAAATGTGAAGCACCTGTAGTTTATTTTAAGACTTAAGATTAGTTACAATTAGAGTCAGGGCCAGGATATTGATAAGTTTTGGTTTAACCATGATGGGTTTTTGTACACTAAATAAGATAACCAATAAGATAACACTGTGTTCTTACATGTATTTTGGTTAAATTGTGTGAGAGGGTGTTTGTGCATGTGTGTGAGATAGAGATGGTGTATGTCTGTGAGAGACAGGAAAGGTGTTTATACGCAAACTATTTTGTGTACTATTCTCTGTCTTGGTTCCTAGATTGTGGAACAAATTTCTTTGGAACAAAGAGTCCTTTGTTATCTGTAGACTGAAATGTCGTTTATTTCAGGAATATATAAATGGTCATTGATCCTACACGTAGACCACCAGTTACACTTAGAGTCAGGGCCAGGATTAGATTAGATTAGATTAGATTAGATTAGATTGAACTTTATTAATCAGAAAATATAGTCTGCTCATCTTCTTGTAGACATAATCAATATTGGCCTTCCAGTCCAGTTTGTTGTCCAGCAGGGGGTCCTGGAAAGGGCTGACCTGAGGTCTGAGATGTGTCAGAACAAGTCTTTCAAGGACCTTCATGACATGAAATGTGAGAGCCACTGGTCTGTAGTCATTGAGAGTGGAGGTCTGAGACTTCTTTGGAACAGGAACCAGACATGACGTTTTCCACAACACAGGTACTCTCTCCACTTTGAGGCTCAGGTTGAAGAGCTGCTGGAGGATCTCACACAGCTGAGAGGCACAGACCTTCAGGACTCTTGGGACAATACCATCAGGACCTGCAGCTTTGCCTGGCTTCAGCTTCTCCAACTGCCTCTTCACCTGGTAGGCAGTCACCTCCAAAGGTGGAGGTGGATGTGGCTGTGAAGTGGTGGGGTGCTAAAAGGAATGTGAAAGCTGTTGAGGTGACGAGGGTGTGAACAGGGTACTGCTGGTGATGGGTGTGGGTGTGCTAAATCTATTGAAGAAAGAATTTAGCTCATTGGCCATGTTCAGACTACCCCCAGCAGCTTGTTGTTGTGAATTGAAGGCCGTGATCTTCTTCATTCCTGACCAGACTTCCTTGGCTTTCTTTTGTATGCCTCCTTGTTCACCCTCAGTCTTACCTTCAGCTGCTTTTGAACACTCCTAAGAAGATCTTTGTCTCTCAGCTTGAAAGCCTGCCTCTTCATGTTTAAAAGTTCCTTCAGGTCACTTGTGATCCATGGTTTGTTGTTTGGAAAACAACGCACCCGCCTGACTGGAACAATGGTGTCAGTACAGAAGTTGATGTAGTCAGTGATGCGGTCTGTCACGTTGTTAATGTCCTCTCCTGCTGACTCATGCAAAACTCCCCAGTCTGTGGTTTCAAAGCAGACTTGCAGAGCCTGGTCGGTATGTGGGGGTCAGCAGGACCAAATTGTGATCGGACCTACCAAGTGGGGGAAGTGCAGATGAGCTGTATGCATTTTTGACATTTGCATACAGAAGATCCAGGACTTTGTTCTCCCTTGTTGCACACTTAACAAACTGTTTAAACTTTGGTAAGGTGGTGGAGAGTGTGACATGATTGAAGTCTCCTGAGATGATGATTAGAGCATTTGGATGCAGAGTCTGAAGTCTCGCTATACATGAGAGAATACTGATAAGTTTTGGCTTGACCATGACATTTTTATGTACACTAAACTAATAAGATAACACTGTGTTCTTACATGTATTTTGGTAAAAATGTGTGAGAGACAGGAAAGGTGTGTGTGTGTGTGTGTGTGTGTGTGTGTGTGTGTGTGTGTGTGTGTGTGTGTGTGTGTGTGTGTGTGTGTGTGTGACAGAGACAGATCACTTCACAATGGAAGAAGTGGTAACCACTGTGCTGATCAGCAAATACAGAAACAGAGTCACAGTCATGAGGAACACAGTGGAGGAACTGGAGGAGCTTCCATCCTCCACACACACACACACACACACACACACACACACACAAATAAAATACATATAGTACAGTCTCATGACAAATGTTAAAGTGTGTTAAAGTTACACTGGACAGACATGTTTAGTTAGAGGCTGTTCTTCCCCAGAAAGTAAATGGCAGGTCTGCATAAATTAAGATTTCAGTACAGCACAAAACCTTAACTTCATACTCCTATTGTCACGTTACGGTCCCCGACCCCTCCATTTGGGCGTGTGTTTAGGTTGTCTCTGTCTACTCGTCTGCGTCTGTGGATCTCCGTGGGTGCGGTTACGTCTTGTGATAATCCGTCTCACCTGTGACTCGTCTCGTCATCACGTGAGGTTTATGTGGTTTGTCTACTTAATGTGCGTTTGCGCAGTGTCTTGTGCTCGTCGATGTTGAGTCTACACGTTACTGTGTGTTGTGTGTTTATGCGTGCGCTATCGGCGCTATTTGTCATAATAAATAAACGTGCGTCTGTGCAGCTCGGAGTGGACCCGTGCCTCATCATTCCAGCTGCACTCATCGTCACAGAACCACGAGCCGCCAAGATGCCAGGATACGCCACCTGAGCCAAGAAGGGGAAGAGGCCCAGCAGGCACCACTACTTCCATTTTCATTTCTGCAAGTGAGACAATACTGACTGCATAATTGAAGCTTTTAAATCAAGGTTCTGCAAAATGTAAACAATAAATTTTAAAATATATAATAGTAACAATTATTATTATTATGAATCCGGACTAAAAGACCATGGGTCTGGTCCCACAGTATCGTTCAATGCATGAAACCCAAGCAAAACAGAAAACAATTTGGGTGACTTGAAGCTTTGACTGCTGAGATGAAGGGGTGCCAGAGGTGAAAACTTCAGTCTCAGTACATTTATCAGGTGACAGATTAATTACACAGGGTTACAAAAAAATATTTTTTGTAAATTGTCTATGTTTTGAAAACTGATTTAGGACAATTTTGCACTGCTGAATCCGAAAATGACATCATTTTTTTTCAATTAGGTCAAGTTTTTGTGATAATTAGATTGTAAAAATCCAATTTTCTGTTTAAATGGATTACATTTTGTGACCTTCTCGGCTGACTTTTAGCAATATTTCTGATCCAAATTAAATTTCTAAAAGAGAAATTGTTTTCAGATACAATTTATTAAAGAATTGAATGTTATAGTGGGCATTGGTAAAGGTACATATATGTTAATTCAGGGGTCGGGAACCTTTTTGACCGAGAGAGCCATGAACGCCACATATTTAAAAATGTAATTCCATGAGAGCGATACAATATAAGGGTTGGCAACTTGCGAACGTAAGTTGTTGACGGGGGGGACACACACAAGAATTAAGTATTATATCGCGTATCGCGATCGATGGATCGCCAGTGGTTGGTGCCAGAGCGAACTAGTAACTCACAGATCATAGATATGGATCAGAGGTAAATAAACTAGATTTTTTTCGGAAGTGTGGCATGTGAGCGTGTGAAGACGGTCAAATGTGTGTGTCGCACGCTCAATGCAACCCTGCAATATGTTTAAAAAAAATAAAAGTAAAGACCAACCCTTTTAAAGTATAATAGGTCTCGGAATTCTTTTTTAAATAACGTTGTTAAGCTGTTAACAACGACTAATGCGACTAATGGTTTTGCTGATGGCTTTGTAGTCTGGTTGATACGTGGTGAGGTTAAGCTTCATGCAGGCGTTGAGACTTCCATCCGTTAAACGTGATCGTAGGTTGGTCTTAATGTTTTTTAGATGTGAAAACGACTGCTCACATGCATACGTAGAGCCAAACATTGTCAGTACAGCAACACTCACACGCTGCAGTGTGTGGTATGATGGGAAGCGCGTTCCAGGTTTGGACAATCAGCTGGTCCGCGATCCAGAAAAATCTCTGACTGAGACACCGGGGATGTAACTCAGGTCAGCGCTGTCCACTGCACACTCGTGTGGATGGGTGATAAACTTAAAAAGACGAGTACGCACACGAAATTCTCCAAAGCGTGCTTTAAATGACTGCAGAAGTGATTGCCACCCGCAAACGTGAGCGGCAAGAAATTAATGGATTGAAATACGTTTATATTTTAGCATTATTATTTTTAGTAAAAAATTGTCTCCGAGCCATATGCAGCCATCGAAAGAGCCACATCTGGCTCGCGAGCCATAGGTTCCCGACCCCTGTGTTAATTGCTCATTACATCGTCACTGTTGGAAATTTAGGGCTTGAACTTTTTTTTGGAAAATCCTAGAATGCTCAGCGACAGGGCTGTCTCTCTTCAGAGTCCAACAGTAATCAGCCATCATGACTGCATCCCATTGGAGGGATTCCTGAGCCGGTAGGTGCCCCTGAGCGCCATTATTTAGGCAGGGGGTGCCTGGGGCATTGTGTAGCAGGGTGTCCCCTCCTGCCGAGATGGAGACCCTTCCCCCTATGTACTGAGGTTATAATGGTCAGGGTAATGCGCGTATGTATTATATGTTGTGTTGGTGTGGTTGGACGTGTGGTGAGCCGTTGCTCCCCGTCCGCACACCTCAGAAGGCGTAGCTTCTTAGGAGGCCCTGACCAGGGATTCGAGGGTGTTCTCCGGAGCCAGTAGGGGCCCCTTCTGTATGGGGTAAGTTGTATGGTGTCCCCTCTTGCTGAGATGGAGACCCCTCCAACCCGGGTTCGGGGTGCCAAGAAGGTCAAGGTAAGTGTGTTTATGTGTTTTGTGTTGTGTAATGGAGTGTGTGCAGAACTGTTGTGTGCAGGCCCCTGGAGGAGAGAGGCGGCTCTCCCGGACAGTGTGGGATCTCCTGCTGAAGACAGAGATCCCCCCCTCGTGCTCGAGTGACCCTGAGATCCCTGTGGCGCTGTGTGCCGTGTGCTGACATTTATGAAGAATTTGCAGTAATCACAAATAAAGGGGTTGCCTCTTACATAACATACATTGGCTCAAAAATATATTACATACTACAAAATATATTAAACATACATATTACATACTTCACACATACTGACTGGAACAAAAACAGTATGCCATATGCAGTATGCGACCAAAATGAAATGTCCCAGTAGCCTACATGAAAGATATGCATATACTCTGATATTCAAGTACCTGACTTGAAAGGCGAAATTTCTTTGTCAAGTGGACTGAATCTACAGACGTTCATGTGATGTGAAACTGACACTTCTTACTGCCTTTATTTACACCCTGTATGAGAACATCTCCATTAAACCAAAGTGAGGTTCTTATCTATACATGTAGGGCTGGGTATCGATTCAAATTCCAAGAATCGATCCGATTCCGATTCTGAAGATTAAGAATCGATTTATTTCGATTTAATCCGATTTAATCGATTCGATCCGATTTGATCCAATTCGGGGTTTAGTGTTATTAAAAATGTATTTATTTGAGCTGTTTCCTGACTATGTACAGAAGCAACATGTTAAAACTAGTATTATATCAATATTAATCAACAAATAGTTACTGGTAGTTGGTAGTTACTGATGGCTGGAAGACTGGTGAAAAGGGTAATCATAAATCTACCTTCAAGAAAGGTAATCCAGGACAATAAACAGAGGACATCTTTGAGGTGTCTATATCTGCAACAGTGGACTCCTACTGGGACACTAACCAGTGCATTATTATTATGATTGAAATAACTAAGAAGTCACCCAAAAGCTGTTGCTACCAAATGCATTTTTATTTAAAAAGTGCTCACACTTAATAAACTGAAAGTATAAAATGTAAACGTATATTTTTCTTTAAAGTGAGAATATAATAACAGAACTGTCATGTTACGGTCCCCGACCCCTCCCTGTTGGGTGTGTGTTAACGTTGTCTGCGTCTACTCGTCTGCGTATCTCCGTGGGTGCGGGTGCGTCTTGTGATAATCCTCACCTGTGGCTCGTCTCGTCATCACGTGGGGTTTGTGTGGTTTGTCCATTTAATGTGCGTTCGCGCAGCGTCCTGTGCTCGTCGTTGTTTGAGTCACACATGTTCTATGTAAACGTGTTTTATGTGCGCTGTCTGCGCTTCGGTAAATGTAATAAACGTAACAATTTGGAAAGTGCAAAGGATTCTGTCTCGTCCATCGCCTTGCGCCCAACGTTACAAGAGCATTTTTAACTTTTTTAAACTGTAAAAACACTGGGTAAACTGTCAGTGACATGGACTAACTGTAAATAGTAACTGACACTGGATAAACTGACCTTCTGTTTTTAGATTGCCGATTTGACTATCGCCGTTACCGTCACTGTCCGACGCCATGTTGTTTTACAGTTAGTTAGACCGAGCACGCCTGCGTGAATTCAGTGACGAGGCGGGGGTAAAAGTTCACTAAAAAAATCGATCTTTGGATGTACGAATCGATTATCAGATCATCATATGCGAATCGATTCTGAATCGGAAAATCGATTTTTTCAACACAGGCCTATATACATGAGAGAGGACAGCTATGTTCTCCATAACAGTTCTGAAACGATTCAGAATAGCGGGAGTGATGCAAATGCAGAATTTGGAATATTTATAAAAAAGGGAGTAACAAAACACTAAACAGAAGAACAGAATACAGATAGGAACGACACTATACAACGAAAAGCTAATACTATAGAACGAGACAACAAAACAACTAAACAGAGTCAACACACATAGGAACATTACCATAAAGCAGGGGTGGCCAACCCGCGGCTCGCGAGCCGCATGCGGCGCTTTGCCTGGTTTCATGCGGCTCCCCAGCCGGTCCGCGGGCTCACCTGCACAAACGGGACGACACACTGCTACATTTTTGTGGTGCGCGGGTAGTTTACAAGCCTAGCGAGCCGCTAATACTTTTAAAACCCGCGTAGTGGAAAACACGCATTTGACTGTCTTCACAGCTAATAATTTACACTCGCCACCCCAGCTCAACAGATTACACTCGCCCATGTACGATGTGGCTCTTTGCCGTAACACAGTAAGAAAAGTGGCTCTTGGTCTATGACGGGTTGGCCACCCCTGCCATAAAGCAAGCTACATGAACGCAACGTGGAGAAACATAACACTAAAGGGAGTAATGACGAAGGGGAGAGACATAACCAGACTACAACTAAACACAACGAAGGAAGGACTACAACCGAACTAACAACAGAGTAATCAAAAAACCGAGACAGAGCACATGGAACAGCGCGGAAGGGCGAACAAGAATGACAACATACACTAACAGGTACAACTAAAGGAAAACTAGGAACATGAAACAGGAGATCTATGACTAGCGAACACAAGAGAGAAGAAACCAGGGAGGACTCGCATACAAACAATGACCGACACAGGAGTTTAACATGGAAGGGTTTAAATACACAGACAACATGACGGTGAAACGAGACGCAGGTGGGAACAATGAGGATAGGGGCGTGGCAGACAGAGGGAGAAACCATGGGAACGGGGAAGCTATGCGGGACCAGGGAGGAGGGAGGGGCTGGACGTGACAAGTTCATTCATTACGTTGTAGCGGAGACAGCCAAAGACATTGCAAAATCACAAAGTGGATTACTTTCACCTTGGAAGGCAAGAGACTAACCCATCCACAGCTCTTTAAGTGTATGTAAACATAAACACTGGTCCTTCACTCTGTAACAATCATCAAGGAATTCCTACTCCTAATGGCTCTCCTCTCCAAAAAGCTTAGGAAGACTTAACTTATCTGATCAGCTGAGAGTAAAACAAAGACCCTTAACGTGCTCTGGCCAAGATCAACCCTTCTCAGGAGGGCACAGAGAACAGAGAAAAGGAAAGGTCTACACTCATAAACCTAAATCACAGGCCTATCTGATTCCCCAAGGGTTGACCCCATTTTATAACACCTTGAATTCTTGTGTTAAGACCCAGAACTAAAGGTGCAATATCTCAGAAATCCTTGTAACTCCAAATCTGAACTGTACACGGAATTGGAATTCAGCCTACAGGAACCAGCTCGGCGGATGCAGTCTAGAGACACCAAACATGACTACCTTTCACCCAAGGAAAGGATAAGTATGCATGGAACCAATATCCAGCTTTCCAGCCTTCAGGCACCAGGACAAACCGCTGAATTGAACATTATGTGATCTTTGGTTGATATAAAGAAACCAATTGTGATCTTTCATGTATTCAGCATTAAGTAATGTTATCAGAATCTCTGTGGTGATATAATCACACCATTGATGCATATCCATGTATTACTATAATTTCAGTAGTTAGATACACCTATCTCTGTAGCTTTGAATTGTATTGTGAAAGCATGCATGCATATACATATTCTTGTGTGTTCTGCTGTTTAGATATGCATGCTCATTAAGTTATGTGTGTTAAGGTAATAGAGACCTACATATTCTCATATCCATGTGCTACATTATTTGAGATCTATCAATACACTTGTAGTCCAGTGTAATATCTAATTAAGATTTATATATCTATCCGAGTATCAAAATGTAATGTGCTATAGTAGGCATATACGTATACATGTATTAAGTTGTGTCACTTACCAAATGTAACCATGTTCACATGTGCTTTTGTGACCTCATATTCATACCTGTCTGTGTATTATGTGTCATTCAGTGTCCAGAAGTGGAAATTAAGAATGGCTCAAGGTATAGGCTGGTAGAATCAAATTAATACTTATTTAGGCAGAGCATACAAATCAATTTATTTGGGAATAAAATAATTCCAATTGTCTTGAAATTGTAATAGTCTGCTTTTGGTCTCCTATTAACTAAATCTCTAAGAGACGGGCAGGGTCACAAAACCCCCTTCTCTCTCTTTTTCCCTTTCTCCTCTCTCTCTCCTTTCTCGGATTACCTCCTGTCCGAGCAGAGATTATGCATATTCAGGAACCAGAGTCCAATGATCACCAGAATAGCAACTCATGGGGAACTACAGTCACGCCCAGTGGCGTGCACACATAGACATCAGGTGGTGCTAAAGCACCACCAACTCTGCCCTTTATCAACGAAAGTGCCCTTTGGAACTTCGTTTTTTTTTTTTTTTAAACTATTATTATTATCATTTACTGAAGTCGGTTTGAAATGATCTTTTGGAAACCTGAGCGATTAAAAACAATGCCCTGAAATGAGCCACCACCTCGCACACACCCGACCTCTCTCTTCCTTTAACACCAGATGTGCTGCAGCAGCAGTTCAGTTCAGCGAGTGGAAGGAAGCGTCTTCAGCACAGCACGCACGTTCACAGATAGACTTCTTCTCCCGTGCCCCACCAGCCAGGTCACATACACATCAAGTCAAATCGTACCGTTTGCCCTCTAAGCCCAACGTGAAATCATGTTTTGCAGTAAAATGTCTCATACAGCACCAAACTACTAAGCATTTTAGCTGACTGGTCATCTGTCAGTGATAGATAACGTGAGTACGACCACATACAAATAATTAAGGTAGAGTTTGCAAATCTATGTGTTAAGCTGAACGTCTTCTGTTGTATAGGTTTTGGTAGGCAACATAAATTAACACATTCATTTGTGAAAGAAGAAACTGGAAGTTCCCCATTACCTGTGGAAAATGCCCAACTGCATTCATGTAATGACAACACTCAGTAGCCTATAATTCCTTCTTAATTGAATTATTATCAGTCTTAATTGTAGGCCTATATTGATTGACTTATTGCAAAATATATGCAACAAGGCCCGCAGACAGTGGATGGTAAACAGAAGTTAACTGAAGCACATGACTGTATATAGTTAATATTGGATATGAATTATATCAGTTGGTGGTGTGACTTTTTTCCATTGAAAACTCACGTTTAGAGAATGTTACAACTAAAAGTCAAATTTCATTCAACATGTGCTTGTAATTTTTTTTATAATGAAGTGTTCCCCCCCCAGCACTTGCCCCCCAAAATGTCTGTGCTCGCCACTGGTGTGAAGGTACACTCAGCTCACGAGACGAGACGAGACACGATACTGGGTTCATGAGAACGAGACGAGACGACATTTTAAGAAAACTAAAATGAAAAAATATAGTCATTTTAACATGCATGATGTAAGCATGAACTTTTAATAAACTTCTTCCTCTACAGATTGAAATTAAAATAACATTTTATAAAAAGTTAAAATAAAATAAATAAAATTAAACATTTCTCCTTTTTTCAAGTGCAAACAATATTATGTGCAAAACAAAAAGTTCTTCTCTGTCAATACAGAGTGCAAATGATGCCTAACACAAGATCTCATCACACCCCTACTTACCATAGCTAGAAAGTTGACTATATTTGTTCAGTGCTTTCAGCTCTGAACTGGTTCCTAGAAAATTCCATTTTATCTTCACTCTTGTTTATGTGTTAAACACTAAAATGGCATGGCCCTACAGTATAGGAATAAACTCACTGTGTACAATACAGTACAGTACAGCTCACAAACTGCATTCATAAAATGGAGGCTCTCCTGTTATTACTGAGATTACAGGCAGGTTCAGGCAGGGTGTGGAAAGATTTCTCTTTCTGGACGTCCTGGGTGTCATGGTGACAGTTCCACTTAGGGTTACACACATGTGTGAAACTATGTTCTTACTGCCTTTATTTATACCCTGTAAGAGGTATAAAACTCTACTAAACCATTAGTGAACTATTTTGCGTACTATTATCTGTCCTGATTGCTAGATTGTTGAACAAATTTCCTTTGGAACAAAGAGTCTCATCTATTTCAGGAATATTTAAAAGACCATTTTTTCTGCAGCTATGAAATTTCATACACCTGCTGGGTAACCAACTCTGGCATATATTGATTGTTTGTTATTGTTTGTACACTTATCGCTGTGTGATATAGAGCTAATGCTTAGTTCACACTTCTGGCTAACATCACTGACTACTGTATTCTACTTCAACTCGATCTCTACTCTGTACTTTAACCTATTGTATTGTCTTGGACATGCATAGATAACAAAACACTGTTGTACATTTATCTGAATAAGAACATCTACTAACTGGCACAAATGTAAATGTGAAGCACCTGTAGTTTATTTTAAGACTTAAGATTAGTTACAATTAGAGTCAGGGCCAGGATATTGATAAGTTTTGGTTTAACCATGATGGGTTTTTGTTAGTGGTGGGACTTTAACGCGTTAATTTCGATTAATTAATTACAGGAAAATTAACGCACTAAAAATATTAACACATTTTAACGCATGAGACACTTTTGCACCGTGGAATGTTTCTCCGTGCACGAGAATGGGAAATTTAAATATAAGAAACTTCCAGATGGAAGTACAAACAAAAATAGTGTTATTTGCACTTTATGTAGGAAGGAGTTCGCTTATCACAGGAGCACTTCCACCCTTCGTTACCACCTAAACGCAAAACATGTTGGGGCTAATGCGCAGGTCAGTAATGATCACTTAGCTGCTAAATGTATTCCTAGTACGATATGGTGAACAAACGTCCGTATTTCCCGGGACATGTCCGTATTTCACATCCTGTCCCGGTCGTCGCGGGTTTTTTTTTAAGTGAGGAAATGTCCTGGGGTGAGTTTCCCAAAACGTTCTTAGCGCTAAGTACTTCGTAACCTCGTTCATACGTACGAGGTTAAGATGTACTTAGCGCTAAGAATGTTTTGGCAAACCCACCCCTGGTTTTTAAATTACCTTCATTGGACCATTAAGACTGGATTAAACTTTCGCGAATGACCGCAGCGCGCGACTCCGCACGCGTTTATACATGACGCGTCATATTATTTGCATTGTTGTTCGCTCTCTGTGGTCGAAGATAAAGGCTTACAAGAAGCGCTGCACATCCAAACCTTTCGAAAAAATAATGCGCAATTTCCAAGTTTCGGCAGAAAAAAATGCGAATTAAGCCTTGTTTCCATTCATTACAGTTGTGCGAATAAACTTTAGATCACGTGAGAGGACGCCAAAACAATAGTGGTTTTACGTCCATCTGGCAGTTACGCATTTTTGCACGTTGAGGTTTTGAAACATTTTTTTCTTTTTCTTTTCTATACATGGAGAAGTTAAATTCAATTTTTGCTCTCTCCAGAACTGTTTTTGCATGCATTTGCCATCTTTACATCGCGATCATGTACAGAACCACATGATTTGAGGCATGATACGTCATCGTTTATGCGAAAAACCCTTTTCCATCCAGTTTTTTCGAATTTTGGCGATGCGATAGTCTAACTTTTCCGAAGAAAATCCAGCAGCTGTATGATGAGGAAAGGGAAGTAAAACAGGTTATTGTGAAGAGCGCCACAAATGTGGCTCTGACTGGGGATCACTGGACCTCTGTTAGCAACAAGAATTATCTTGGTGTGACAGCTCATATTATAGATGATGAATCTATAGATGATGAAGATCCAGTCATTTGCTTTGAGCATGCAGAAGACCACTTCTAGGCACTATGGAGATCCCTGTGGCAGAGGCCTGGGAAATTAAAGAAAAATATACCATCTAAAATGGAATTAAAAAACATCTTCTGATTTACTTCAATTCTTCCAATATCCTGAGCAAAACTTCCAAAATTAAACAACATTTTTGGTCAGAATTTCCAGTGTTCTGAACTGTTTTCTGCACTCATCTATTGGTCTATGTAGTAGACTGGTGGAAAAATAAACAAGATGTTGAAGTTTATGATTATGTTCATTGATTCATTCATCATTCAAACTTAAATTAATATTTCTCATGTTAAATACTGAAATGCGATTAAAATGCGATTAATTTCGATTAATTAATTACAAAGCTTCCAATTAATTCGATTAATTTTTTTGATCGCGTCCCACCCCTAGTTTTTGTACACTAAATAAGATAACCAATAAGATAACACTGTGTTCTTACATGTATTTTGGTTAAATTGTGTGAGAGGGTGTTTGTGCATGTGTGTGAGATAGAGATGGTGTATGTCTGTGAGAGACAGGAAAGGTGTTTATACGCAAACTATTTTGTGTACTATTCTCTGTCTTGGTTCCTAGATTGTGGAACAAATTTCTTTGGAACAAAGAGTCCTTTGTTATCTGTAGACTGAAATGTCGTTTATTTCAGGAATATATAAATGGTCATTGATCCTACACGTAGACCACCAGTTACACTTGGAGTCAGGGCCAGGATTAGATTAGATTAGATTAGATTAGATTGAACTTTATTAATCAGAAAATATAGTCTGCTCATCTTCTTGTAGACATAATCAGTATTGGCCTTCCAGTCCAGTTTGTTGTCCAGCAGGGGGTCCTGGAAAGGGCTGACCTGAGGTCTGAGATGTGTCAGAACAAGTCTTTCAAGGACCTTCATGACATGAAATGTGAGAGCCACTGGTCTGTAGTCATTGAGAGTGGAGGTCTGAGACTTATTTGGAACAGGAACCAGACATGACGTTTTCCACAACACAGGTACTCTCTCCACTTTGAGGCTCAGGTTGAAGAGCTGCTGGAGGATCTCACACAGCTGAGAGGCACAGACCTTCAGGACTCTTGGGACAATACCATCAGGACCTGCAGCTTTGCCTGGCTTCAGCTTCTCCAACTGCCTCTTCACCTGGTAGGCAGTCACCTCCAAAGGTGGAGGTGGATGTGGCTGTGAAGTGGTGGGGTGCTAAAAGGAATGTGAAAGCTGTTGAGGTGACGAGGGTGTGAACAGGGTACTGCTGGTGATGGGTGTGGGTGTGCTAAATCTATTGAAGAAAGAATTTAGCTCATTGGCCATGTTCAGACTACCCCCAGCAGCTTGTTGTTGTGAATTTAAGGCCGTGATCTTCTTCATTCCTGACCAGACTTCCTTGGCTTTCTTTTGTATGCCTCCTTGTTCACCCTCAGTCTTACCTTCAGCTGCTTTTGAACACTCCTAAGAAGATCTTTGTCTCTCAGCTTGAAAGCCTGCCTCTTCATGTTTAAAAGTTCCTTCAGGTCACTTGTGATCCATGGTTTGTTGTTTGGAAAACAACACACCCGCCTGACTGGAACAATGGTGTCAGTACAGAAGTTGATGTAGTCAGTGATGCGGTCTGTCACGTTGTTAATGTCCTCTCCTGCTGACTCATGCAAAACTCCCCAGTCTGTGGTTTCAAAGCAGACTTGCAGAGCCTGGTCGGTATGTGGGGGTCAGCAGGACCCAATTGTGATCGGACCTACCAAGTGGGGGAAGTGCAGATGAGCTGTATGCATTTTTGACATTTGCATACAGAAGATCCAGGACTTTGTTCTCCCTTGTTGCACACTTAACAAACTGTTTAAACTTTGGTAAGGTGGTGGAGAGTGTGACATGATTGAAGTCTCCTGAGATGATGATTAGAGCATTTGGATGCAGAGTCTGAAGTCTCGCTATACATGAGAGAATACTGATAAGTTTTGGCTTGACCATGACATTTTTATGTACACTAAACTAATAAGATAACACTGTGTTCTTACATGTATTTTGGTAAAAATGTGTGAGAGACAGGAAAGGTGTGTGTGTGTGTGTGTGTGTGTGTGTGTGTGTGTGACAGAGACAGATCACTTCACAATGGAAGAAGTGGTAACCACTGTGCTGATCAGCAAATACAGAAACAGAGTCACAGTCATGAGGAACACAGTGGAGGAACTGGAGGAGCTTCCATCCTCCACACACACACACACACACACACACACACACACACACACACACACACACACACACACACACACACAAATAAAATACATATAGTACAGTCTCATGACAAATGTTAAAGTGTGTTAAAGTTACACTGGACAGACATGTTTAGTTAGAGGCTGTTCTTCCCCAGAAAGTAAATGGCAGGTCTGCATAAATTAAGATTTCAGTACAGCACAAAACCTTAACTTCATACTCCTATTGTCACGTTACGGTCCCCGACCCCTCCATTTGGGCGTGTGTTTAGGTTGTCTCTGTCTACTCATCTGCGTCTGTGGATCTCCGTGGGTGCGGTTACGTCTTGTGATAATCCGTCTCACCTGTGACTCGTCTCGTCATCACGTGAGGTTTATGTGGTTTGTCTACTTAATGTGCGTTTGCGCAGTGTCTTGTGCTCGTCGATGTTGAGTCTACACGTTACTGTGTGTTGTGTGTTTATGCGTGCGCTATCGGCGCTATTTGTCATAATAAATAAACGTGCGTCTGTGCAGCTCGGAGTGGACCCGTGCCTCATCATTCCAGCTGCACTCATCGTCACAGAACCACGAGCCGCCAAGATGCCAGGATACGCCACCTGAGCCAAGAAGGGGAAGAGGCCCAGCAGGCACCACTACTTCCATTTTCATTTCTGCAAGTGAGACAATACTGACTGCATAATTGAAGCTTTTAAATCAAGGTTCTGCAAAATGTAAACAATAAATTTTAAAATATATAATAGTAACAATTATTATTATTATGAATCCGGACTAAAAGACCATGGGTCTGGTCCCACAGTATCGTTCAATGCATGAAACCCAAGCAAAACAGAAAACAATTTGGGTGACTTGAAGCTTTGACTGCTGAGATGAAGGGGTGCCAGAGGTGAAAACTTCAGTCTCAGTACATTTATCAGGTGACAGATTAATTACACAGGGTTACAAAAAAATATTTTTTGTAAATTGTCTATGTTTTGAAAACTGATTTAGGACAATTTTGCACTGCTGAATCCGAAAATGACATCATTTTTTTTCAATTAGGTCAAGTTTTTGTGATAATTAGATTGTAAAAATCCAATTTTCTGTTTAAATGGATTACATTTTGTGACCTTCTCGGCTGACTTTTAGCAATATTTCTGATCCAAATTAAATTTCTAAAAGAGAAATTGTTTTCAGATACAATTTATTAAAGAATTGAATGTTATAGTGGGCATTGGTAAAGGTACGTATATGTTAATTCAGGGGTCGGGAACCTTTTTGACCGAGAGAGCCATGAACGCCACATATTTAAAAATGTAATTCCATGAGAGCGATACAATATAAGGGTTGGCAACTTGCGAACGTAAGTTGTTGACGGGGGGGGGCACACACAAGAATTAAGTATTATATCGCGTATCGCGATCGATGGATCGCCAGTGGTTGGTGCCAGAGCGAACTAGTAACTCATAGATCATAGATATGGATCAGAGGTAAATAAACTAGATTTTTTTCGGAAGTGTGGCGTGTGAGCGTGTGAAGACGGTCAAATGTGTGTGTCGCACGCTCAATGCAACCCTGCAATATGTTAAAAAAAAAATAAAAGTAAAGACCAACCCTTTTAAAGTATAATAGGTCTCGGAATTCTTTTTTAAATAACGTTGTTAAGCTGTTAACAATGACTAATGCGACTAATGGTTTTGCTGATGGCTTTGTAGTCTGGTTGATACGTGGTGAGGTTAAGCTTCATGCAGGCGTTGAGACTTCCATCCGTTAAACGTGATCGTAGGTTGGTCTTAATGTTTTTTAGATGTGAAAACGACTGCTCACATGCATACGTAGAGCCAAACATTGTCAGTACAGCAACACTCACACGCTGCAGTGTGTGGTATGATGGGAAGCGCGTTCCAGGTTTGGACAATCAGCTGGTCCGCGATCCAGAAAAATCTCTGACTGAGACACCGGGGATGTAACTCAGGTCAGCGCTGTCCACTGCACACTCGTGTGGATGGGTGATAAACTTAAAAAGACGAGTACGCACACGAAATTCTCCAAAGCGTGCTTTAAATGACTGCAGAAGTGATTGCCACCCGCAAACGTGAGCAGCAAGAAATTAATGGATTGAAATACGTTTATATTTTAGCATTATTATTTTTAGTAAAAAATTGTCTCCGAGCCATATGCAGCCATCGAAAGAGCCACATCTGGCTCGCGAGCCATAGGTTCCCGACCCCTGTGTTAATTGCTCATTACATCGTCACTGTTGGAAATTTAGGGCTTGAACTTTTTTTTGGAAAATCCTAGAATGCTCAGCGACAGGGCTGTCTCTCTTCAGAGTCCAACAGTAATCAGCCATCATGACTGCATCCCATTGGAGGGATTCCTGAGCCGGTAGGTGCCCCTGAGCGCCATTATTTAGGCAGGGGGTGCCTGGGGCATTGTGTAGCAGGGTGTCCCCTCCTGCCGAGATGGAGACCCTTCCCCCTATGTACTGAGGTTATAATGGTCAGGGTAATGCGCGTATGTATTATATGTTGTGTTGGTGTGGTTGGACGTGTGGTGAGCCGTTGCTCCCCGTCCGCACACCTCAGAAGGCGTAGCTTCTTAGGAGGCCCTGACCAGGGATTCTAGGATGTTCTCCGGAGCCAGTAGGGGCCCCTTCTGTATGGGGTAAGTTGTATGGTGTCCCCTATTGCTGAGATGGAGACCCCTCCCCCCCGGGTTCGGGGTGCCAAGAAGGTCAGGGTAAGTGTGTTTATGTGTTTTGTGTTGTGTAATGGAGTGTGTGCAGAACTGTTGTGTGCAGGCCCCTGGAGGAGAGAGGCGGCTCTCCCGGACAGTGTGGGATCTCCTGCTGAAGACAGAGATCCCCCCCTCGTGCTCGAGTGACCCTGAGATCCCTGTGGCGCTGTGTGCCGTGTGCTGACATTTATGAAGAATTTGCAGTAATCACAAATAAAGGGGTTGCCTCTTACATAACATTCAATGGCTCAAAAATATATTACATACTACAAAATATATTAAACATACATATTACTTACTTCACACATACTGACTGGAACAAAAACAGTATGCCATATGCAGTATGCGACCAAAATGAAATGTCTGTGACAGGCAGGTGTGAGCAACAAAAAGGAAGCGATCACGCCAAGTCTCAGGGAAAAAGGATGGTTTAATATAAAGTGTGCAAACCTAAAACCCGTGCAATAGATCCAAATTAATGATATAATGACCAGCGGTCAACTGGTACAAAGACAAGACATATATAGGCAAACAAACGACCCTCAGGTGAGACGGATCACGGGCTCCGCCCACCTGAGGGACGCACATGACGTCACCAGACAATAACAACAACAGCCGCTGTGGACAGAGGCGGCCGGTAGGGGGCCGCCTCACCGTGACAGACCCCCCCACCAAGCCGCACTCCCCTCCACTGGGTGTGTGGCACACAGCGGCTGCACACAAAACATGAAGGGGCAGGAAGGCAGAGACAGGCAGGAACACACCTCCTGCCGTCCGGGAGCTGAAACATAAAACACAAAACATTACTCAACTCGCCTCCCGTTAACAACACAAAACCACGCCCCAGTCGGTCACAGGGCCCTCACGCCCTAACCGGCATTCAGCTGGTAAGCCCCATGGGTGTGAGGACGAGGGGCTACGGCTCCTCTCTCGTCCCTCGTGTGTGTGTGGGTGTGCAGGCTACCTCTCCAAGGCGTGGCTACTTCACCTCCTGGACCTACCTCCTCCCAGAGCTGACCCCTGCCTTCTGCTAGGGGTCACCCCAGCCTCCTGGGGAGCCAACCCCTCCCGGGGCCTCTCATCTCAAGGTGGACTCCTCCACCCAACCCAGGAGCGCCAGAGACAGAGGCCCAGAGCACCCCCGATGCGGGCTAGGGAGCAGCCCCAAGGGCCTCCTGGTCACCCCGGGCAGGAGGGAGGATCTCCATCCCCAGCAGGAGCTTTTCAGACCGGAGCCCCATGGTCCCCAAACATCCGGGGGCCCCAGCCCTCTAGGGAGGGGCTCTTCACGACCGGGCTCCGGTCACCCCACAACACAAGGGGGCTCCTGCCAGGTGGAGACCCCCACAAGGTCCAGGAACACTGCCAAGGAGAAGCACCTGCACAAAGAACACAACCTCACACACACACACACACACCACACACATACATATATACAAACATGAAACACAAACGCGCCCTACCCTATTCAGGGCCTCCCTCGGGAGAGACGCCCTCCGTGCCACACCCCATGGCATGGGACCACAGCCGGTCCCCCCCCAAACACACATTTAGGGGAGGAGCATGCGTGGAATTACATGTAACAGTTGACAACACGCTAGGACAAAACACACACGCAAATACTAGACAAACAAAACTGTGCACAAACAACGAACGGAACGGGATCCATACGTGCACGCTCGGGAGACACTGACGCGCCGCTCGGGTTCGCAGTCGCTCCCCCACATTAAACACAAGACGACGGGGGGAGCGAGGCGACGGTGATGAGCGGTACCCGCGTCACACATGAAACATTCAACACAAACACAAATGAGCGACGCACACTGACCAACGTTACCATTCATACGTACACAGACACCACACAAGACGAAGAGCATACCCAGGGAGACTGCCCTGGTCCTCGCCGTGCCACACACACAACACGGGCGGAGCTCTTCAAACAAACAGACAACAAACACGAAGAGTTTTTCCCAGAGCAGACAGCCCTGGTCCTCGCCGTGCACACACAACACAAAAGCACGGCGGAACTCTTCACAAAACACCACGCAGACAAACACTTACCACGAGACATGACCACGAACGAAGGAGAAAGAAAAAGAGACTCGGCGGCTTCCGAAAGGTGGCTGGTCATTCTGTGACGGGCAGGTGTGAGCAACAAAAAGGAAGCGATCACGCCAAGTCTCAGGGAAAAAGGATGGTTTAATATAAAGTGTGCAAACCTAAAACCCGTGCAATAGATCCAAATTAAGGATATAATGACCAGCGGTCAACTGGTACAAAGACAAGACATATATAGGCAAACAAACGACCCTCAGCTGTTTCTGACAGCTGATGTGTGGCTGTATTATATACTATATGACCTAACACAAGGATTGTCTGCTACAGAGAAAATTCAAATGACGTAAGCCGGGGGAGGGGGGGCGGGGGGGGGGGGGGGGGGGGGGGCACATGAAACTTTGGTTATGAATTGATTAGTATCCAAGCTTAAATAATGATGGGTTATACAGCTTCAGAAGTGATGTGCAGGGTTGCCAATTTAACAAAGGAATGTACTTTTAGTCATCCTTGTTCGTTTTTTTAACCTCACTTGTAACAGGAATTCACTAATAATTCACCCATAATACAATTTATATTGGTTTATACTTGACGTGTCGCGAGCGGCGCGAGGGTCCGCGCAGCGAAAATGACGTAATCGCAGTGGCACCGAACGTGCGCGAGGGTCTCGATTCGCGAGGTCGTGCACCTCTCGAATTTTGTAACTTCGCGCGCGCCGCGCTTTAGCGCAATGAACAAAGTCACGTTTGCAGGGTTCATACACCTTTATAAGGTGGAATTCAAGCACTTGTACGCAGTGGCGTGCACAGACATTTTGGGGGGCAAGTGCTCGGGCGGGCGGAGGGCACTTTTTAGCGCACTTCATTATAAAAAAATTACAAGCACATGTTGAATGAAATTTGACTTTTAGTTGTAACATTCTCTAAACGTGAGTTTTCAATGAAAAAAGTCACACCGCCAACTGATAAAATCCATATCCAATATTAACTATATTGTTTTTTATATTAACAATATTAACATAAGTCCTTCACATTCCTTAACATTGTTAAGTCCTTCAGTTAACTTATGTTGATCCTCCACTGTTGTTGCATATATTTTACAATTAGTAAATCAATATAGGCCTACAATTAAGACAGTAAAAAGACCAAAAAGTACGAGAAGGAGTTATAGGCTACTGAGTGTTGTCATTACACGAATGCAGATGGGCATTTTTCACAGTTAATGGGGAACTTCCCGTTTCTTCTTTCACAAATGAATGTGTTAATTTATGTTGCCTAACAAAACGTTCAGCTTAACACATAGATTTACAAACTCTCCCTTAATTATTTGTATGTGGTCGTCCTTACATTAGCCTATCTATCACTGATTTGGGCTAGAGCGACTAGTTTATCAGGTGACCAGTCGGTTAAAATGCTTAGTAGTTTGGTGCTGTATGAGACATTTTACAACACAAGAAAATGATTTCACGTTGGGCTTAGAGGGCAAACGGTACGATTTGACTTGATGTGTATGTGACCTGGCTGGTGGGGACGGGAGAAGAAGTCTATCTGTGAGCGTGTTTGCTGTGCTGAAGACGCTTCCTTCCACTCGCTGAACTGAACTGCTGCCAGGGTTGCCAGGTCCTACAAAAATATCCCGCACAAAATCAGTGTAAAACCCACCCTTCAGCAGCCTAAACTAGCCCAAAGCCCAAAGTAGTGAAAAGTTGTCGACGGGGTGGGGTGGCGAGTGTAAGTTGTAGACGGGGGGGGGGGGGGGGGGGGGGGGGGGGGGGAGTGGCGATTGTTTAAAATTGAGACAAATTAAGTATTATATCGCGAACGATTCTTTGTGTTGACTTGTAACTCCTGCGGTGGCCCAACTCAAAAGTAGCCCAAAAAAATAGTTGGATTTTCAAAGTAGCCAAATTTGGCGTGAAAACCGCGAACCTGGCAACTATGGCTGCAGCGCATCTGGTGTGTTAAAGGAAGAGAGAGGTCGGGTGTGTGCGAGGTGGTGGCTCATTTCAGGGCATTGTTTTTAATCACTCAGGTTTTCAAAAGATCAATTCAAACCGACCTAAGTAAAATGTTAATAATAATATATTTTTTTTAAACCGAAGTTTCAAAAGGGCACTTTCGTTGATAAAGGGCAGAGTTGGTGGTGCACCACCTGCACCACCTGACGTCTATGTGCACGCCACTGCTTGTACGTCACTTTCAAGGTCCATTTCAATATTTCCCTGAACGCTAAACTTAATTAAGTTAAATATTTATACATATACTCGAAATAATTTGCTTTTTATTTACATTATTTAATGGTTATTTATTTTCAAAACGCCCAATCCTAACGTCTTCACGTTCTCTCATTTTTCATCCTGGAATTACATTTGTTGTGAAACGAAGTAGTACTTTAGCCTAAATTCCAGCACTTTTCAAACCTGGAACACAATGCATTAAAATACATTAAAATTCGACTTTCGTTTCTGTGCTCCAGATTTCTGTATTTACTTTAACTATCCACCACTGTATTTCCCGCTGTTGGGCAGGTACCAGCCAGCTACGGTCGATGCTGGATCAAACCATTTTTCAGTGGGAGGCGGGGGTGTATGCACTTAATGGAAAATATGCAGATAGGTAAAAAACATATATTTTAGCCATTGAGCTTATTTTGAGTACAAAATTTTATATTAATGAAAGATTTCAAGATTATTTAAAATTATAGACTTTAAATAAAAAATAAATTGCTGGGCTCTTTGATGGGCCCCCCTGGCCCTGGGGCCCGGGACAACAGACCCGGTTGTCCCCCCCTGTCGACGGGGCTGCAGGTAGGGAACGCAGTGACGGACTCGCTGTGACCAGAGACGCTCATGTAGCGGCAATGTGCAGCACTGGACCAGACGACCTGCGGGCTTAAGAAGAGCAAAGTAAATAAGAAACAGGTGTTCAGTGTGCTGGTGATTGTGACTGTGGGAGTGGTTGCGTGCGCGGGGGTGTGTGCTGGGATCAGCTGCTGGCCGGGATGCGCACCCTCTGGTGGCGACCCGGCCCCCTCACCGTGACAGTTTTATTACTTACAGTATCTGCAATATGCTACAAAAAGTTATATGTTAACATCTATTGCACTATCCTTTATAGCGACCCAACGGCACTTTTAACCCATTTATGCCCAAATTTTTCCCAGACATGCAAATATGCAAATCATGTGTTATTAGCAACCCTTTGAAATAATAAATAATTATTTTCTCCAAAAAAATGAGAAAAGTAGATGAAAAAGTGTGTTTTATTACTGGTCACAATTGTGACCGGTGGGATGATATGCGTATTCTTAATGAAAGGTTGCCCAAATTATTATTATTTTTTTGTTGTTAAAATAAGGGCCTTCTGACAGCAATCAGTGAAACGGAATACTTGATCAGGAACCTGGCTATGTTAACATTGTTTGTTTATTGCAAATTGCAACAGCATCACTTTAGTGTAACGTATTGAAACATTTGTAAACATTTAAAATTGTACTTTAGTGCAAATATGTATAACCTTTTAGTACAACATTCACAATAAAATGTACATTAGAGTCAAGTACGTCATTCAAAATTTCAGGAACGATGTAAACTGTTGTGTATACCATTAGGAACAAACCTAATTTAACAAAAAATGTATGTATTTAGATTATAGGCAGGTATACAGTAACGAGGTAGGCACCAGAACAAAGTGCTTGATTTTGTTGATCAACAATCAGTCAGACATTGTAATACAGTAACTTAGGAACATAAAGTTAACATTTAGGGTAGAGGCTCTTGTATTCATTCATTTGTTGGTCCTTTCATTCCTTTATATTCACTTTTACCTTCTTTTCTACTTTATATGGTATGTCTTGAAGCACTCAATGTGTAGTGAAGTGTTGCATTTCTCATATGCATAGGTGGTGCGTTTATCACAAACACGACATCTGAAGAACCGATTCCCTGTGTTGATTGGCCAGTGAGAGACTTGGTCATATCTTGCTTGATCTTGAACAGTAATGGCCAGTAGAGATCTCCTTCCGTGGTTCAGAGGCTTTGTGCCAAACCTTTGTATGAGAGATTGTGCCACTACTCGTGTGAAGGTGAGCAGATCAATGGTCCCTCCCATAACATCTCTGTAAAAGTAATGGCTATGCACAAGTGCACTGTTGAGAGACCAAGCAAAGATGGGCCACCACCACTTCTTGGACCTGATTGTGATGCTGTATCTTGAGGCCTGCTGGTCATGAAGATCAACACCTCCCATATGCTCATTGTATTGCTTGATGCATTGTGGTTGTCGGACTTGGTCAAACGCATGTCGCTCTTTGTTCCATCGTTTGACAGTGGACTCAGTATAGGTCTGCTCCATGTTTGTTGCCATAGTGACAACATTGTTGTTCTTCCAGCGGACCAGCAGCTTCTCTCCTTCTGTTAAAACTTGAGTGGTTCCTCGGGGTAACTTGTTGAATTCATTCTTTGGAGTGAAGGGAACATCAAAAAGACGGTTGTCCCTTATTGTCCCACAGCTCCCATATCCCCTCTTTGTCATCTCATCCAGAAGTGAAAGGGAAGTAAAGAGGTTGTCATGATAGAATTTACAACCTTTAGGCACTTCACCTTGCTCTACAAGACCGAGAACGACAGTCGGCCCCTGGCCTAAACTGGTCTGTGGGAGGAGCGTGAAGCGTCCCCCATATGGCTCCATATGATGCATGTACCCTTTGTGTGAGGCAAGGCTCCATATTTTATAACCAAAGCGGATTGGTTTGCCTCTGATAAACTGCTTGCATCCATGACGGCCATAATATCGTATCATGCCTTCATCTACAGCCAGCCATTCTGGATATGGCATGACTTTGTATGATGTGTTGAGCTCAGAGAAGATGGTTCTGACTTTGAAAAATGGGTCCTCTGTGACCTTGGTGTTATCAACAAAATGTAGAGAGGTCATGATCTCGTCAAATCGATTCCTCCGCATTGCATTTGAAATGCATTCATTGTGTACATCATCGTCAAATGACCAGTGCATACGCCTTCTTGGAACTGTGCTGTATCCGGATGCCAGTAAAATCCCATAGAATCCCATAGCTCTTCCATATTCATATTCAGTGGCCTGGCCTTGGTCTGGGTAGAGTAGAGGTTGGACATTTCAACATTGATCTCTCTTAGGGTGGGTGGATACATTAGGAGAAAAAGATCCATTGGATCAGGACAGCTCTGTTTGACACATTCAGCAGCATTGGGGCTGTATACTTTGTATTCAGGAAAGCTGACAGTGGTTGGCCTCTTTGATCGTTTGAACACTCTGTCTTTATTTTTTACCACCTCAGGCTGTGCCCATACCCCTTCGGGCTGACCCCTCTGATGGCTAGATGACCTTAAAGGTTCTTTAGCCACTGTCCATCCTGGAATTCAGAGGACTTTGTTGTGTCTTTGGACCTGTTCTGGCATCTAGGATATCTTGGTCTCTCAGACTGGCCAGTCTTGTCACATGAGGATGTTGGAGGCTCTTTGGTCTTATTTATTGGGTGGCTAGAAGATCTTGGCCGTTTAACAGTAGAGGTTAGCTCTTGTGGTTGCCTGGAATGTTTTCTAGAGGCCCTGTCCTCTCCATTTTCAAAGGTGATATATTGCAATGGGGGGCTGGTTGGGGTGGGGGTGGGGGGGAGGGGGAGTTTACAGTCAATTTTATTCCGGTCATCATCCGTCTCCAACAGTTCAGCGTGTGCATTTAAAATTCTGGTTGGCAAATGGCCCATCTCTCCCTGGTAGTCCATATCTGAACCATCACTATCACAATCACTTATAATAGCATCTTTCTCATTTTGAGGTATAATTGCAATGTTGCATGCCTTGTCTGGGCCATCATCTATATCCAACATGTCCAGGACTTCACTTAAAATCATCCTAAAATAAAAAATAATGTAGGTAAGATGCAACAAGAGTTTTGTTTGTATATTAAGTATGTGTGCATCTAGATACAACATTCTATCCCACCGGTCACAATTGTGACTGTTTATATGTTTACTCATTCTGCAAACACACCAAAGACATTTGACTAATTGCAAATGCATATATCATAACTAAACAACTTGGAGAGCATGTGTACAAAATTTTATTTTTCTATGTTTATTTTAACATACTTTACTAACCTTTTTTTTGGGAGCTTTGAGGCAGCCATCCTCTTCTCAAGGTGCAACCAGGAAGTAAACTGCTCTGGTCATGTGACAATTTACTCAAAAATTTTGATACTGCCCACATTTAATTGAAACACTGTAATATTTCAATATGTCCTTATAGAGTATTGGGAAATTCCCCAGTAACATTTTTAGAGGCTTATAATTAATAAAAAAAAATTGGTCACAATGGTTGAAATGGGTTAAGAGCCACTCGTCTGTCTGTCTATCTATCCATCTATCCATTTGTGTGTCTATCTTGTTTGTCTGTTTATAATCTGATTATAGATAATCAATTTGTCTATCTGTCTGTCTATCTATCTATATATCTATCTGTCTATCTATCTCTCTTTGTCTATCTATCTACTTACCTACCTACCTCTCTGTCGTTCCACATTTGGCTTTCTTTCTGGCTGTCCATCTGTCTGTCTGACTGCTTGGATACCATGCCAGGTTCAACCCAAAAGACCTGCTAGTCATGCAATGTTGAATAGAAGAAACACCTCAAAGCTGATAAATTCCACAAATCTTCTAGTAAGTTAACTAATAATAACTACTCACATGGACTGTTCACATACATGGATTTTGTAGTACTTATTGTTAACTTACAGCTCCACAAGTTTAACATTTTGGGTTATTAACCCCTTCTTCTACTTGGGATGAGGAAGACAAGGCAGGCCACACATTTTGGTTCAGATGCTTTTTGTCCTCACCTTAGTGTTCTGTCTTTGAGATAACAATATTTGTAACCAAGTCCTAGACTGAATTAAACCACTGTGGTATTGTGTGCTGATTCAGCGTAGTGCCTTAGAAGATCTTGTGGTGCATTTGTAGGGAGACCAGGCCAGTAACACTGTAATTGTAGTGTAAGTGGAGTGTAATGAAAAATTTACATTTTATCATAGAGCACAAAAGAAGTCTGTTGGCAGCAGTGTTCTGGGTGGTATGTGAACTTTGTCATTTGTGATTTAAATTGGAAATTAAAATTTGAAAGTTTATGTACTTATGTAAGCAAGTCACTGCAGAGAATAGAGAGGATTACAAGGCTCATTTCTATTCACACTCCAATTTATAAAAATGTATTTTACGTAATGTGATGCCTTATATTTTGTTTTCTTTTTTTGCAGTGGCATCAAGTGGAAAGTGTCACGCTCTGTGCGACGAGACACTCTTGCAACACCGACGGACTTTATTTATAAACAAAAGATATAAAAGACGTATAACACTTACACGTAGGAACATGAATGACTCAGACAAAGACGAGCACAGGACACTGCGCTAATGCACATTAAATAGACAGACCACATAATCCCCGAGTAATGACTAGATGAGCCACAGGTGAGACTGATGAACACGTTCAGACACAACCACATCCACGAAGCTCCACAGACGTAGACGACTAGATGTAGACGACATAAACATACGCCCAAAGGGGAGGGGTCAGGGGCTGTACCGTGACAGAAAGACACATGGGAGCCTTTCAACGGTGGGCAGTCATGGCGTGGTGGTTAGGGAACTGGTCTTGTGACCGGAGGGTCATGGGTTCAATCCCCAGACCTGAAGCCATGACTGAGGTGCCCCTGAGCAAGGCCCTTAACCCTCAATTGCTCACTTGTATAAAAAAATGAGATAAAAATGTAAGTCGCTCTGGATAAGGGCGTCTGCCAAATGCCATAAATGTAAAATGTAATGTAAATCAACGAGATATTCCCACAGTAATAATGATTTGAAATAATACTCTAAATTATACTGTAACGAAGCTCTCGTCCATTCCATGCTGTGAGATATAGTAATGGACAGAACCCCAAGACAACCTCAAATTTTTAAAGACTCTTTTATTGGTACCCACAGTGGCAAACACCAGTTGGACTTTGTCAGGACTCTGAAAAACAAATAAACAACTGTGATTATCTTGTACTATTCAGGGTGGCCAACTGATAGTGTAGAGAATTACTATATTCCATGCATATTTAACTGTTTATTGTGAGTTTTGAAATTAGTTCAACTTACCTGTTTGTTCCAGCATGCTGGCAGCCTCTTACAGGCCAAAGGACCTGAGCCCAAGGGGTTGATGAGTTATGTAGTCTGGAGTTTGTTACAAGTGGAATGTTCCATTTCCGATGTTTGAGCTGGGGGAGAGGACCTGCTTTTATGGTTCTGAAAAGGGTTTAAGGTTCCAGCATGAATGTCTTAATATTACATATTTTATATTCATACTAAAATATTGACTAAATAATAAAATGTTTGAGTTAAGTTAAAATAAATAAATGTAATTAGAACTTGTACATTTTACAACCGGTGCATTGGAACTTTCAGTTCTGTTCTGTCGCAAAGCCACCAGCATTGTGGAAGACCCAACCCACCCATCACACGGTCTCTTCACTCTGATGCCATCCAGCAAAATATACAGGAGCATCCGAGCCTCCACCTCCAGACTCTGTAATAGCTTCGTTCACCAGGCAGTCAGGCTCCTCAACTCCCAGATACGGAACTGACACACACCAACACTGATCTGACCCCACACACGCACAAGAAGACCGCACTGAAACCCCCCCACCAGAAATATTTGCTGCTCTCCCACAGGACCTATTAACTACCTCAGAACCACTGTGTTCATGTATGACACAATATATCACTCATCTCTGACACCACTCACACCACATTGCACTGTACCAGCACTTTACACCATCATGTCTCAATTGTCTCTGGCCTGTTGTATTTATTGTAATGTCTTGCTGTGAGTTTGCCCTATGCTGCACATTTTGCACATTCTTAAACTGCTACCCTGCTGCACTTTATGTTGTCTGTTGTACTGTCAGCTTGTGTTGCACCATGGTTCCGGAGGAACGAAATTTCATCACACTGTGTACCTGTACTCAGATGTAATGACAATAAAAAGCCACTTGACTTGACTTGTTTTATCAGTTTTTTTCAATCTCCACTCAGCTATCCTGCAACATATTCATTTTGGAATTTTGATCTTTAGCATCAGTATTTCTAGGTGATGTGATTATTCATCATTACCCTTTGTCATTCATAAGGTTATTGTTCAATAAAGATATTGTGCAACATCTTAAAACAATACTTTTATGTGGAATAAAGTCTTTACCCCACACACATTTTCTTTACCTACATATCACTTAAAACTTCATGTTGTATTTCTAATTGGTCTTCACTTGTAGCACCACATTCTCAGAATTAGTCATGTTCACAATTTCAGTGATACACTATATTGTCTGTGTTTTGGCAAAAGTAACAATCAAAACTTTTGGTCATACAATTACCTGCAGAAAGCTCTGGGGCATTGTTGGGTCATTATCACTTCTTTTATTGATTACACCAACATTAGACGTGTTTACACCAACATTAGACGTGTAATGATTTTCACTTATTCTAAAACATCATTATTATACTTTAAAATTAATGGTCGGGTAATTTTTGTACCATGAAGTGCATTGCGCAGGTTTATAGACATGGCCCTGTTCTATACTGGCTGTGTACTTCAACATAAACGGTAAAGTTGTGTAATGATAAAAAAAAAACACCTGCTGGAACATCTCACTGGTTAAGTGGCAACAGATCAGTAACATGATTAGATATAAAAGAGCATCCCAGAGAGTCTTTCAGAAGTAAATAAGGAAATCATGGAGGTCTCATCATCCGGGTTAAGGTTTGACCCTGGCCAGTTACAGTTTTTCACATACAGTCATGTGTAACTTTCTGTTCCGTGTACCGGTAAGTTTGTATGTGTGTAACATGTATTGGATATACCACAGAATGTGCAGTGTTCTTGAAATCAAAAGCATCAATGGCACTGACAAATTGACTGACCTAAATATTTGTTTTTGGGGCAAAAACAAATAAAGGGAAGTATGTGCTTTTGCAGGTATTTCATTGAGTTTTGCTGTTTGCATTAACTGTTTTGATAAATGCACTTGTTGTGATGCCAATGTAAACCATGATGTGAGAAATGTACCAAATCGACTGAGTAAAACTGTAAAGACATGGTTTGACAGGTATGGTCTGTAAAGACATGGTTTGACAGGTTTGGTCTGTAAAGACATGGCTTGACAGGTTTGGTGTGCAGGAACTCTAGTGGTCTTCACCTATATACACTATATGACTATATGGCTCACACTATATGAGTATAAGGTACGTGGGCACCTAACCATCATCTCTATATGAGCTTGCTGGACATCATATTCCAAAACCACAGGAATTACTATGGAGTTGGCCACTCTTCTGAGATGACCTTCCACAAGATTTTGGAATGTGACTGTGGGAATTTGTGGCCATTCATTCAACACAGCATTTGTGGTATCGGGCACTGATATTGGACAAGAAGGTCTGACTCAATTTAGATTCCAGTTAATCTCAAAGGTTTTCAATTGGGTTCAGGGCTCTGTGCAGACCAGTTGTTAAACCATGCCTTTATGGAGCTGGCTTTGTGCAGTCATGGAACAGGGGAAGGTCTTCCTGAAACTGTTACTACAAAGTTGGAATCATATAATGGTGTGAAATGTCTTTGTATACTGTAAAATTACCTTCACTGGAACTAAGGGGCCAAGCTCCAGCTTTAGCCCAATATCTTTATGAGTAATGTAACAATCCATGGTCAATATATATATATATATATATATATATATACAGTATATACACACACACACACACACAGTATCTGGCAAATGTCTTGTCGCTTAGCCAAGTTGTAGGAACAACAACAAATAACTTGACTTGTTGATCAATTGAAATGAGAAATTGCTTATATGAAAGGCAAAGCCCTCTAGATTATGCTTATTATACCAAAATAAGTTTTGTATCATTCATTGAGTTTTATCATTAATTAGGTCTTGTTGTATACAAAATAATGTTGAAATTATACACATACTTTATTTTGAATACACAAACATGTTAGTTAATATCAATATGACTTCCATGAGATTGGAGGACTGCACCCATACGTCTTGGCAATGACTCAAAAAATGGCAAAGTAAGCAGTCTTGCAGGACTTCCAGAGATCACCAAGATTTTTTGGTTTCATCTTTCAATCCTCAATAATGTTCATGTCTGGTGACTGGGCTGGTCAATCCTGGAGCCCCGTGAACTTCTTTGCTTTCAGGAACTTTGATGTGGAGGCTGAAGTATGAGAAGGAACGCCATCCTGCTGCAGAATTTTGCCATCTTCAGAGTTCCTTACCTCAAAATATAACAAGAACCACAAACACATTTTAACCTGCAAATGGGCATGTAAAAAACTCATGTGGGCATTTTTCACCCCAACCAAGGTGGCATACCTTCTATGCACAAATTAGAGAATACTGTAAAATGCAAGATATATGTATTCTACAGCACCTTTTAAACAATATAAATAGGTTGTGCTTGATAAGACCATCTGCAGCCACAGTGACCCTTTGTGGATAAGACTGGCCCTGATCTACAACAAAGAAATATGATGCATGCTTAAGCTGGGCGTACACTGTGCGATTTTTGGCCCATTTTCAGCCGATTTTTCACTCGTGCGACTATTTTTGCGATCGGGCCGAGTTTCGGCTCAATCGCGTGTCGTGCATCGTATAGTTTACACAGGTAAACGAGGAGCGATTCACACCTCACGACCAACTCCCAATCAAAAATCGCAGCGTCGCAAGAATATCAAATATGTTTGAAATTCAAATCGCTCCTCGTGAGATCGCATGAGAGCGTCGGGTCGTATAGTGTGAGTATATGAATCGTGAGCTGTGAACTTTTAAACCCTGCGATTTAGTCGTACAGTTTGAGCTGGAGCTGAGTACACGATTTAAAATATCATACAGTGTATGCCCAGCTTTACTCTGCCAAAAGACTTTGTTCCTTTATCAAGCATTCCAATAAATGCTTGAGGAGAAAGCCCAGGAGCCAGCTGCTTCAGATCCTGGAAAGACTGGAACCAGTGTTAATTATGACAGCAATTTTTAATTTAGTTTTAGTCTTAGTCTTTTGACTAAAATGTCATTTAGTTTTAGTCATAATTTAGTCATTGGATTTGTTTTTAGTCTTAGCCTAGTTTTAGTCGACTAATTATCAAAAGAATTTAGTTGACTAAAATATAAATGGTGTAATAGTCATTTTATACACTTGCACAAAATGAAACATTTATTAACCAGTTACAGAATATTGTGTATATTGTGTATTGTGTATTGTTGTATATGTGCAATATATACAAAATATATTGACCTGAACTTATAGTTATTGAGCATAACAATAACAAAACATTGATGACCAGTAGGCCCGCTCTACCTGAAAACATATGGAGTTATTTATGAACAATACATATTACATTTTATATAAAACTGGGTGCCGTAAAAACAGCAATGCCGTAGCCTGCAGATGTCGTTTCATTTGTCGTATTTTTCCCGACATCATTGTCCCACATGGTTTACACACCGTCTGCTTTTTCTCAGTCAAAGGAGAAATGTGTCCATATATCGCCTCATCTTTCTCCCTGCTGACATTGTTGAGTTAATTTCGAGTTGAATTTCATGAGTGACCACAGTTCACAGGCTGGTCTTCCCGGTGTAACGGTTAGACTGGAGCAGATGAGACGCAAATGCAGGAGAGGCGGGTTTATTTAAACATATACTACTATAACACAAGTAAGGACACGAAAATGCAACAATGAGGTACAAACATAACGAGAGACTAACAAAAGAACTTAACCTAGGACAAGGATGCAGGGTAGCGGAGGGAAACAAAGAATAACCAAAACATACCAGAACAGGGGAGAGGGACCTGAACAAAATACCTGAGAGCAAAGTAGCGACGCCAAGCAAGAAACACAAACAGAGGACAATGACCGACATGAAGGTGAAATACAGCAGGGATTAAATACACAGAGACTAACTGGACACAGGTGAGATCACTGATGACAGGGGCGTGACAGACAGAAAGGGAACCACAGTAACAGAAAACAAGGCGGGACTAACAGGCATGGAAAAACACTGGCACATGGAACAGGACAACAGGGAGTGACAACTAGCAGAGGGGGGCGGAGCCCTATGTGACAGAACCCCCCCTCTAAGCGTGCCACTCCGGGGCACGCAGGAACCGACACGACAGAAGAAAGACCAGAGGAACAATCCACTAGGACACGATGGGAAACCAAGGGGCACGGCAAGGGACCGAGACAGTGGACACAGGATAGGCCGGAGAGACAGGACTGGGAGCCACTGTAGAGACAGCAGGGCCAGAAAACAGGGCAGGAGAAACAAGGCGTGGGACCCGGGGCGTGGCCAGGGGGAGAGGCACAGAGGCAGGCAAGGAGACAGGCGGAGACATGACACCACCAACTAGACCTGGGATCAGGGGAGACCGGACAGGACCAGGGAGAAGCACAGGAGCAGGGCTGGACGGGACAGGGCCGAGGGTAGACACGGGAGTGGGACCAGGGAACGGGGCTAAAGTAAAGACGGAAGTAATTATATGCAGGACAACAGACACAGGGACAGGAACATAATGATACACCACTCGGGGAACAGGGACAGAAACAACTATTCCAGCTACAGATACAGGGACGGGCATGCAGATATGCACAGAAACAACTACAGGAACTGGGATTAACAAAAAATTAGGGACCGAGCATGGAACAAAAGGCAACATGGGCATTACGCATGAACCACCGTTGGAGATAGCAGACATAACATCAAGTCCAGGCCCACAGGTGGGCAGTGTAGTCTCTGTGGGGACTGGAGGGACCCGCTGACGGGCCGTGAGAACAGGCATTGACCCCTTCCGGGTCATGGGAGCAGGAGCTGAGGAGCCGCTCGGGGACGTGGCGGCCGACGGAGAGCCACTGGAAAGCATGGCAGTGGCCGCCAGTGACGACCCCCTCCGGGTCGCGGGAACAGGCGGCGGTGACCCCTTCCGGGTTGTGGGAACAGAAGGCGTGGATGACCACTCCTGGGTCGTGGGAACGGGAACCGGCGTGGAAGACCCCTCATGGGTCGCGGGAACGGGAACCGGCGTGGACGACCCCTCCTGGGTCGCGGGAACGGGAACCGGCGTGGACGACCCCTCCTGGGTCGCGGGAACTGGAACCGGCGTGGCCTGCCGACGGGCAGCGGGAACTGGAACCGGCGTGGCCTGCCGACGGGCAGCGGGAACTGGCGGCGGTGACCCCCTCCGGGTCGCAGGAACAGGCATCTTCTGGGCCTCCGGCACGGGTGCAGGCCACTCCTGGGCCTCCGGGTCATGAACAAGCCCCCCCTGGGGAACGTGGCCACTATCCCCCCCCAAAAAAGTCTTGGAGTCCACCACGGAGGACGGGATTTGGGACAGAGAAGAACTGAGCGGGCTAGAAACTGACACAGTTGCCATTGAAAGATTCACAAGTCCATTGGGGGAGAGCAAACTAGAAAAAGCCCATTTTGGGCCCTCTCCATACATGTCCACTAGGGCTGCCGCCTCAGCTGATACAACTGATTCTGTATTCACCTAGGCGGGTGATGTCTCTTTCGTAGAGCCAGTCCAGGGCGTCTGCTACTCTGTGTGCTGCTAGACGTTTTTGCTGTTTATCTACAGTGGTATGGTTGGGCATCCCCAGGTAAGTAGCAGCTAAACCTACTAACTCAGAGAGATCTCTCCGCTGCATCTTTTTGAGGTCGTCATTCTGTAACGGTTAGACTGGAGCAGATGAGACGCAAATGCAGGAGAGGCGGGTTTATTTAAACATATACTACTATAACACAAGTAAGGACATGAAAATGCAACAATGAGGTACAAACATAACAAGAGACTAACAAAAGAACTTAACCTAGGACAAGGATGCAGGGTAGCGGAGGGAAACAAAGAATAACCAAAACATACCAGAACAGGAGAGAGGGACCTGAACAAAATACCTGAGAGCAAAGTAGCGACGCCAAGCAAGAAACACAAACAGAGAACAATGACCGACCTGGAGATGAAATACAGCAGGGATTAAATACACAGAGACTAACTGGACACAGGTGGGATCACTGATGACAGGGGCGTGACAGACAGAAAGGGAACCACAGTAACAGAAAACAAGTTGGGACTAACAGGCATGTGCCAAAAACACTGGCACATGGAACAGGACAACAGGGAGTGACAACTAGCAGAGGGGGGCGGAGCCCTATGTGACACCCGGGTTCTGTGCGATGTGAAGACGTTAGTACTGATTGGATGGTTACCCGGTTTGTCCCGCCTCTCCGTGTACGCTAAAGTAGTTACGGTTGGATCTCTTCCTAACTTATCCCTACCTTTCACTAAACTAAATCAGATCTGATTTAATGTCGTCGCTGGCCAATATTTTCGTCTCATTTTTATTCATAGACGAAAATGTCCATTAATTTCGTCATCGTTTTTATCCCTTCGTATAGTTTTTATTTAGTTATCGTCTTGTTTTCATCATGAAAAAAGGTTTGTTGACGAAAACGATGACAAAAATTATTCATCAACGAAATTAACACTGACTGGAACAGGTCTACATAGAAGATGGTCTGGTGGTTGATGGTAGCAGGCCAATTTCCACATTGTACTAGTTCAAGTCCAGTGGTCCAGCTTTTCATGCACTGAGAACAGCTCAGTGTTGGCAAATTTAGTTGGTACCGTCCTGAAATCAAAAAGAGACGTGTAAGCAGTATGAATTCAGTCTTTTGCATTTAATTGAACTGAATCAAGTACTTACCAACAAGGATGACCTCTTTGCCACAGATCAGCTTTAGCTGACTGGGAGAACAGGTACACTGTTAAGGTAGACAAAGCGGCAACAGTAGAACTAAATCACAGAAGACAAGAAAATTAATGGCAACAAAATTAATCAGAGCTGAAAAAAACGGATGGCAAACACATTCCACAACTATTTAAAATTATTTAAAACTTTCATGCTTTATCTGGTGTGACCCATCATTCTGAAGTTAGGGTTAGGGTTGATAGAATCCCTCAAACATGGCTTCTGGGTTATGAAGAAGGTGCTGATGTATCTGTGTATTGCAGAAACTGCACATGAACTGTCTTGGCAAACAATCTCTGCACCTCAAAACAGATGTGTTTTGCAAGCAGATGTCACAGATATAGGTGTCTGTGTGCTCTGCGATAAATATGTTTTTAACCATGGCTGATCTAGAAGCTGTAACATTCTGCGTGTTGCAGAGCTAGGAGGCGGACACAAACGCTGAGGAGAGCGAGATTCATTAAGGGAAATTTCAAACTCGGAGTCAAACAGAATAGCCAGTGTCAAATCATTTAAGGAGTCCAAACATTGAAGGAGTAACGACATACTAACACAAGGAGTACTCACAAAACCAGGCAGGGAAAACGGAACAGGCTGGAACAAAAGGGGAAACACAAATTACAAACACTAGAGCCAGAGAACTTGAACAAAGATATATGAATTGCACAAAATACACGATACCGGACAGGGAAACACTGGGACTGTAAATACATGGGACTAAACTAAACACAAGTGAAGACAATGACGACACGGGCGTGGCAGACGAGGGGAAACCATGGAGACAGACAACAAGGCGGGATCAACGGGTTGGGAACAACACAGACACGAGAAACTGGAAAACCGGAGTGACAGCTAGGAGAGGGGGGCGTAGCCCTACGTGTCAGCTAGGAGAGGGGGGCGTAGCCCTACGTGGCAGCTAGGAGGGGGGGGCGTAGCCCTACGTGACAGCTAGGAGAGGGGGGCATAGCCCTACGTTACAGCTAGGAGAGGGGGGCGTAGCCCTACGTGACAGCTAGGAGAGGGGGGCGTAGCCCTACGTGACAGAAGCATTCCACTTCTCTGAGCTTTGAGCTTGCCGTTCAGCCCAGCTGAGTGGCACAGTGCCCTTCTCTTGTGGAGGAACGTCCCTAAGAAGGTCTTGCAGTGCATTAAGTTCTTGAGCACTATCTGTAAATGTAAGACAAAAAATGTTACTAAATTATTAAATGTGTGACTAACAGTTATGTATGTATAATCTGTGTAACAGATTTCTACTGACCATAATATGTTGGCTCAGGCTGCTGAAATACTGGTTCAGCCACTTCAGAACTGCTCATTTTACCTGAGTTTGGAACAAAAAGCAATGTGAGACCAAGGTACATTTTCATTATTCAACTATCAGAAGACCTGTACAATTCAAATTTGGAGACCAAAAACAACATTTATTACATGTAGTTGAGTTATGAGTCTTTGGGGGAAATTTTTGAATAATTTGTCCTGAATTCTGTCTCCACCGAACACCACCAGATACGGATTTGCCAACCTTCTTTTCTTTGCCTATGATTGTAAAATAAAAATTAGTACACATACCAGACAGACAGACAGATAGATGATGGATGGATGGATGGATAGACAGACAGACGAGTGGCTCTTAAAAGTGCCGTTGGGTCGCTATAAAGGATAGTGAGATAGATGGATGTGAGGAGGGATCTGAAAGGTCTGTGAAAAGAAAAAAAGCAGATACTGTTAGTAATAAAACACTTCCCAATTGCACCTTTGATTAAAAAGAGAGTATAATTAGGCCTCTCCAACTAGATTTGGTAGTGCAGTATGTGAAATGTTAAAATACTCTGATAATATTTTTACATATTTATTAAATACTGCCACGCATCATGAAAACTTCTTACTCATGTTTTCACAATTCACATATCAATCAGCTCTAGCTGAAATGTCATTTCTATATAATTCATTAATGGACATACAGTTTGAGTAATATTAGTCTAGACCTGTGTATTATTTAGGTATACATAATTAGAGGCACATGCTCTAATTAGGCCAGCTCTAATGCTAGCTAGCAAATAACATTTTCACCTGTTAAACACCGAAACGCACACTTAGCATGTGAAAAGTAAACTTCTACATGGTGCACTTATTTTGAGGGCAACATAACTTTATAGAAATTGTGATACTAATCAAATCTCAAGTTAATTAAGCAACAGTAAACCATGTCTCTTTTCATGCTGACTAATCATGTGCCCATTTTTATAGTGTAGTGTTTTTATAGTTTAAGGGCATTTATTGGGGGTAAACGCAGGGCAAGGCTCACCCTTAGAATTCGACGAACAGATTTTATGTCCAACATACACCTCGTTTTCTCTGCTAAATTAAAGTGAACTTGTACTTCCGCGTCAAACCTACGACATAGCGGGACATAGGTTATGTTTTTGTGTACGAAGTGTTAAGCCCAGTTTTTTTAACTGTTGCTACTGTTACGGGTAGGGGTTCTGTGGTTTTCTTTTTGGTGTTGTATCTGATGTGCTTGCAGGTTCTCCAGAAGAGGGCGCAACGACGTGATTGACATCAGGTGCCAGTGTCATGTGATGCAAAAAGCTGTACCTTGTGGTGTCTTGAACAGTGGACTCCACCTGGTCCTTGGGGGATACTGAGCTGTGTTTGCCATTTTATTGAGACTGTTCTGAGATCGTTCGGACCGATGGTTTATAGCAGGCGTACTCAACTAAATTTGTCCGCGGTCCAATTTTGGCAGATACCTGTGACCTGAGGTCCGTTGCGGGGGTGGCGAACGTAAGTTGTTGAGCGGGGGGGGCCAACGTAAAGCCTGGTACTTTCGCGAGTGACTGTAGCGCGTGACTCCACCCACCACGCGCGACCCTGCACGAACGGTGGAGGCGTTTATTTTTTATACTTTCGCGAGCGTCATCGTTCTCCGAAACGATAGGTGTTTTGTCCGAAACGATATGTGGTAGAAACACCCCTCAAAACAGGGAAATGAACATTTACCTGACCAATTTTTATGTTGCTATGTGTTTCAGGTTTGAAAAGAGCTGGAATTTAGGTTAAAGTACTTTAAAATGCTTGAAATTGTAACTACTTGGTTTCACAACAAATATCTGTCTGACTGAATAGTTCTCTTGTATTAGGTTAACAAATACGAGCCTCTTGTAATTCCAGGACGAAACATGAGAGAACGTGAAGACGTGAAGATTGGGCGTTTTTAAAATAAACAACCATTAAATAATGTGATAAAAAGCGAATTATTTCGAGTATATATAAATATTTAACTTAATTATGTTTAACATGCTGGGAAATATTGAAATGGACCTTGAAAGTGACGTACAAGTGCTTGAATTCCATATTATTAAGGTGTATGAACCCTGAAAATGTGACTTTGTTCATTGCGCTGAAGCGCGGCGCACGCGAAGTTACAAAATTCGAGAGGTGCACGACCTCGCGAACTGACAGCGCACGAGGCACTCACGCACACGTGGAGCCACAGCGATTACGTCATTTTCGCCGCGCGGACCCTCGCGCCGCTCGCAAAGCGTCAACCAGGCAGGCTTATTTTAAGTTGTTGAGGGGGTGGCGAACGTAAGTTGTTGAGCAGGGGTGGCAAACGTAACACTCGTGACGGAGTGTTTTGTCAATAGCCCTGAAATAAATGCTCCGGTTTTGTTTTGGTCCGTATCCAGTTAATCAGGAATGAGATTGGGTCCGGACAGGACTGCGTTCGGGTCCGGATCCGGACCGCGGTCCGCCAGTTGAGTACCCCTGGTTTATAGTCAAAGTCAAATTTATTTATATAGCGCTTTTCACAACACGTTGTCACAAAGCAGCTTTACAATCGTATGGGTCCAGATCCCTAATGAGCAAGCCAAAGGCAACAGTGGCGAGGAAAAACTCCCTATAGGGTGGGGATTAGGAAGAAACCTCGGGAGTACCAAGACTCAAAAGGGAACCCATCCTCCATTCGGTGGCCCGTTAGCACAAGTCCGTGGTCGCAGGGTGGTTTCAAAGTTCCATAGCAACAGTCAAGGCTCCTGTTCCCCGGCCAAGCAGCCTCAGTCGCCTCGGTACAGGCGGTGGGCCTCAGGCGGGCCAGAATCAGCATGACCCCTCGTGGTAACGGCTCATCCAACCCCGGCATAAGCCCATCCACTGGCAAGCCAGACCATCCCCCAGGTGCCTGCAGGTGCCTGTATCCAATCGTCTTGGGTAGAGGCATGCAAGAAGATAGACAATACAGACTGAGTGGACATGAATTTAAACCACCATTGATTTAAATGTACATAGCTTACGTGTCAGTGATGAGCATGTGGCTCCGGCAGGCTAATCTATAGCAGCATAACTAAAGGGAGGGGTTCAGAGGTGACCACAGGCATGAGGGCTCACCGAGACATTGCTTTCCAGTCAAGTCATTGTCACAAATAGAGTGATGCCATGACACAGCTGGATGACAGCATCAACATCTTAGATCACCAGAAATCTCAACATCTGGGGGCCCCCAAGCCCCTACACCTTACAAGGGGAATATTAGCTGAAGGCTTGATTAAATAGGTGAGTCTTAAGTCTAGATTTAAGATTGGAACTGTGTCAGAATCTCGGATTGGAGTTGAAAGGCTATTCCATAATTGAGGGGCTTTAAAGGAGAAAGCTCTGCCTCCGGCTGTAGTCTTACAAATTTTTGGAACTAGGAGAAATCCAGCATTTTGGGAGCACAAAGGGCGAGATGGGTTGCAGTAAGCAATGAGTTAACTCAGATATTGTGGGGCAAGACCATTTAACGCCTTATAGGTTAACAGAAGAACTTTAAATTCAATGCGATATTTAATCGGAAGCCAGTGTAATGCGGCGAGAGTGGGACTAATATGATCGATCTTCCTAGCCTTAGTTAGGACTCTAGCTGCAGCATTTTGTACAAGTTGTAGCTTCTTTATGGACTGTTTAGAGCATCCAATTAGAAGACTATTACAGTAGTCCAATCGTGACGAGACAAAAGCATGGACCAGTTTCTCTGCATCAGCTAATGAAAGTAAGTGTCTCAGCTTGGCAATATTACGTAAATGGAAAAAGGCAGCCTTAGTGACATTGCATACATGTCCGTCAAATGAAAAATCAGAATCAATAGTGACACCTAAACTTTTTGCAGTAGATTTAGGTGTTACTGAAAAACCATCTAGGGTAAGGGGAATATCAGCCCAATTGCTTCTAGCAGCTTTAGGCCCAAGAATCAGCACCTCAGTCTTGTCTGAATTTAGTTAAAGAAAATTAGACGCCATCCAGTTTTTAATGTCCTGGACGCAGTTCTCAATCTTGAGAGTTGTAGTGATATCATCTGGATTAGAAGATATATACAACTGAGTATCATCTGCGTAGCAATGGAAGCTAATACCATGCCTACGAATGATAGTGCCCAGTGGTAGCATATATAATGAGAATAATATGGGGCCCAGTACAGATCCTTGTGGGACACCATACTTTACTTTAGAATGCTCTGAGCATTCGTTATTTACTAGTACAAATTGGTAACGATCAGTCAGGTAGGACCTGAACCAGGAGAGTGCTTGACCTCTTATGCCAATGAGCGTCTCCAGCCTATTAAGTAGAATATTATGATCAATGGTGTCAAAAGCAGCACTGAGGTCTAGCAGTATGAGAAAAGAAATGTGTCCTTTATCAGAGGATATTAAGAGATCGTTCAATACTTTAGTCAGTGCCGTTTCAGTGCTGTGATGAGCTCTAAATCCAGACTAAAATAACTCTGACATGTTCTGTCTGTAAGAAGGAAGAGAGTTGTGAAGAAACTACTTTCTCTAAAATTTTGTATATGAATGTATGAATGACAGATTAGAAATAGTTGGACAGTTCCTGTGGGGTCAAGACCAGGTTTTTTAATTAGCGGCTTGATGACTGCAAGTTTAAATGAACTGGGAATGTAGCCCAGGCTCAGAGAATAGTTTATTATAGTAAGCAAAGGTTCTACATTGCTATGCAGTAATTCTTTAAGTAGATGGGTTGGTACAGCATCTAGTATGCATGTGGAGGGTTTAGCAGATTTCACCAGTGAAATAAGCTCCTCACGACCAATTGGGGAGAAGGACTCTAAGGGCGTACTCACACTAGGCTCTGTGATCCGGGCCTGGGCACGGTTGCCTGCCGAAGCACGGTTCGTTTGGCTAGTGTGAGCGCTCCAACCGTGCCCGGGCCCGGATCAGTTAACCGTGCTCGGGCCCGCTTTGAAGAGGTGGGCCAGGGCACGATTCATGTGGACTCGGGCACGGTTCGCTTCTAGTGTGAGCGCTATCCGTGCCCGGGCCCGCTTGGTGCCTCGTCTGATTGGTTCATTTCGCTGGAACTCAAACATGACATCAGTGATGCGACGCTCACATTAAACAGTCATAGCGGCAAAGCGATTAGCAGACAATCGTTGTGTTAAATTATCGATAAATCTGTGCTTGCACCGTGTTTCTGCACTCCCAAAACGACTCCAAAAATACAATAAAAAGAGAATCGTGAACTCTATAGTGTTGTGCGAGCGCGCTTTTTTCCAAATAAAGCGGCGTTGTGATGACGTAAGCGTGCTCGGGCCGGGTTGCTGAAGCGAGTGTGAGTGCAGGCCAGAGGGGGAGTGGGGAGGGGGGATAACCGGGCCCCAGCACGGAACGAGCAAACCGTGCCTAGTGTGAGTACGCCCTAACAGGGCATCAGAGCTGACCAGACAGCTGTCAAGGTGCATTGGCATGTTGACAGGCTCTGAGATAGCACTACTAATTTTTTTCCCTGATTTTATCAATCTTATCATTAAAGAATTTCATAAAATTGTTACTGCTACACTCTAGTGGAATTAGAGAATTGATTTGTTCGTGACTCCTCGTAAGGCTGGAAACAGTTTTAAAAAGGAGTCCTGAATTGTTTTTATGTTTTTCTATTAAGGCCGATAAGTATAAGGACTTTAATGCTTATGTTCAATAAAGCTGCTTTTCCATGATAGTCTATACACTTCTAACTTCGAATTTCGCCATTTACGCACCAGGATCCGCGTGGCTCGTTTGAGACTACGCGTGTGCTCATTGTACCATGGCGCTATTCTTCTCTCAGTCGCTCTCTTATATCGTAATGGCTCAACCTTGTCTTTCAGGAATTTCCCCTCTGGGATCAATAAAGTATCTGTCTATCTATCTATCTATCTATAGCTGTACGAAGGGAAGTCTCGACGTGCTCGGTGAAACGCGCTAGTCCTTCCGGAGCTACAGGTGGATCAGTGTTTGACAGACCCGGTAATATATCAGTGAGTGCGGCTATGGTGCTGGGTGTTATAGTTCGTTTAATTTGGTAGCAGGATGGCCAATGAATACAGTCAGTTAAACACAACTCGGACGTTATGAGGCTGTAGTCAGAAACAGCCTCATTCTGAGGAAGAATTGCTAAACTGGATATGTCAATACCAAATGACAAGACCAAGTCTAATGTATGACTACAGTTATGCGTAGGACCCACCACATTCTGAGTGATACCCATTGAATCAAGAATTGCTTGAAAATGTATGCTAAAAGAGTCACACAGATTTTCAAAATGGATATTAAAATCACCAACTAGCTCCACCCTCCTCCCTGGTCCCACCTAGTTTCCCCAGTTCTGTGCTTTCCCTTGTGTCTGTTCCGCCCCCGTCTTTAGTGCCCACACCTGAATCTTGTTTCACTCCCCTGTTCAGAGTATATCTTCCCTTCTGTTTCAGTCCTCCGTGTCGGTCATTGTTTGTAAGTGCATCCTTCTATGTTTTCCTTGCCCTCGCTGCTTCGCCTAACCTTACGTGTTTTTCTGTGTCCGTTAAGCGTCCTTGTGATACTCTGTGTCTGTTATCAGCTTCTCGTTCGGTCTCCTGGTATTCGGTGGTTTTCCCCTCGGTGTCGTTGTATAGTTTTCATTCGGTTGTGTCTTCCATGTTATGTCACTGTCTGCAGCCCTACACTTTGTTTAAGTTTGTAGCTGTTCCTGTACGAGTAACCCTGAGTTATGTTTGTTTAGTCCTCCGTGGTTTCTAGTTCTGTCTTAGGGTGGAAACATACTTGCTGTTAACTACGCGTTTGCGTACGCATCATGGCTGCTTCGCGTATCCTGCGTCGGTTTGGCGCGTAGGTCTTGCACGTCCTCCAAAAGTTAACGTGACGCGTACGCGAGGTGCAATACACACAAAACCGCTAGGGGCAGTGTAGCCGCTAACCAGCATCAAAATGGACACAACGATATCCAACGACACAAACTCGCCATTCTCACAACGTCGTTGATTTAACGGCCTTACATACCACCTACGAAGGGATCGCTGTCGTCGTTTTTTCTGCCGTGACCGTAAAATTACCCAAAGGCTAATCTCCTCGAGTGTTGCCATGTTTGCATCGTTAAAATACCGAAGCTCTTTCTACGTTCTGCCCTCTAGTGGACGCCTCCAGTTTCACGCGTTGCGCATAGGCTAGTATGTTCTCAGTAACATTCACAACGCAGCCGGTAATGGGCAAACAGCAAGTATGTTTCCAGCTTTACAGTTACGTGTGTGTGTTTTTTGGATTCTGTCAAGAGTAGTTCTGCAGTTCTGTGGTTCTGTTTTGCCACCTGGTTGTTTGATTGTTTCTGTTACGTGGATTCTCATGTGCCTAGTAGTTTTATCTGTCTAGTCTGTTTCTTGTATTCTTTAATAAAGTAGTTTAAATCTTGCAATTGCGTCACGCCTGTCCCCCCCCGAAACGTTACACACCTTATCGGCTGATAGCACTACATGAGACAGGAAGTCTGAAAACTCCTGCAAGAACTCAGAGTATGAACCAGGGGGGCGGTAAATAGTAATTAACATAAACGACTGCAATGCTTTGTTGGTTGTTAAATTTGAAACATTTGATACAGTGAGGATGAGATGTTCAAAAGAATTAAACTTGAAGCCAAATTTTTGAGAAATGCCTATATCAAAAATTTTCGCGGCCGTCGGGTACTTAGTGTTAATTAAATTTTGTCTACTAACTTTGCAAAAATTATTTTTTGATTCTTGAGGAACAGACACAGTTTCAATCCGGTGTGAGCTACGTGACGTCTCTTTGCAGCTCGCAGACAGTCGGTTTAGCCTGTGTGTCTGCTGCCTGGCCTCGGCTCTGGTTTGTCAATCCCCATTAACTATTCCTACACTACCACTATTAAGCCTAGCAGATATGCTACGGGAAATGAGAGCAGCACCCTCCCAAGAGGGGTGAATGCCGTCTCACTTCAAAAGGCCAGGCCTGCCCTCAAAACGTGTCCAATTATCTATATAACCCACTTTGTTATCTGAGCAGCATTTAGACATCCAGCGGTATAGCGCCCATAACCTGCTGTAGGTCTCAGCGCCACGCCGAACTGGAATTGGACCAGAGCATATTACGACGTCTGACATCGTCCCCACTAACTCACACACCTCTTTATCATTATCCTTGGTGATCTCAGACTGTCTAAATCCCACATCATTGGTGCCGATGTGAATAACTATCTTTGAATATTTACGTTTAGTCAGCACCTTTAAATTTGCCCTGATGTCAGGCACTCTAGCCCCCAGGATACACTTGACTATGGTCGCTGGTGTCTCTAAACTGGTCGCTACATTCACGTGTCGGAGCTGTGAATCTCCTATCACCAGAGCTCTTTTAACAGGTCGCTCAGTCTGTGTATTACTGAGAGGGGCAAACCTATTTGACACGGCAACCTGAGTCGAACGGTGCTCAGCCCTACGGTTATGCCGCCGAGACGTCACCCATTCGCCCCACTGCGAGGGCTCTAATGCCGGAGCTGAGGGCTCGCTAGCTACGGCTGTGCAAACCGGGCCTGCTATGCTATCTACGCTAGCTGCTACACTAGCGGTGTTAGCTACCAACTCTGTAGGACTTTCTAAAACCCGGATGCGCTCCTCTACAAGCGAAATCTTCTCCGTCATACTAATAATTAATCTACACTTCACACAAATAAAATTGTTATCACTACTGACGGAAGAAGAGTAGCTATACATGCCACACTCAACACAAGCAACAAGCGACTCAGACATGATGAAATACGAAGATACTTAGCTTCGGTTAAGATGTTGAAATGTCGAAGATGTTTTCAGTCGAAAAAGTCTTTCAATGGCTAGATGGGTTTATAGCATTCGGGTCTATTAGGAGATATATCGCTTTGCGGTTTGAGATGTACTCTTATGAGGAATATCGCTATGCGATTTGAGACGTAATGCTTCTATTTGTTGTGTTGTATATGGTGTACAATATAGAAGATCTGTGAGGATTATATTTGGAGGGGGAAGTTTTGTTTTGTTTTGTGTTAATAGGGCTGGGTTGCTGATTCTTTTGGGGGTTGTTTTCTCCTGGTTGATTTATAGGGAGGTAGCTTATGTTATTGTATTTTGGTTTGCTTTTCCTTTGATGAGGTTAGTTGTGTTGAATTGGGGGTTGTAGTCTTTTGTATGTTATGTTGGCCTTGGCCCAGCCTGAAGTATATATTTTTATATTATAATATATCATTGTAATTGTGGGGATATTCGCCATCCCTGCTCAGCAGCACTCGCGTGTTACTTAGGGTACACAGTAAGCAATTCGCTTAGCTAAGAGAAAAATACTCGACAACCTTCTCTGTTGGCTGGCACAACTTTGACTAACGTAAGTCAGCCGTTTATTCAAACATAAAGCGTGGTGATGATACGCGTGGGCATATACATTGATACTGATGTCATCACGTCATACATTTCTTATTGGATACTGATTAACATGGCTTTGCCCTAATAACAAATGTTTAACACTCCCACTCAAAGACATGTTTACAGCTCTCTCTACTGTATAGTAATAACAAAACCAAAGAGATACATAACTCTCTTGTACTGTACTGTTACAGGGTTGCCAACTCTCACGCATTGAGCGTGAGACACACGCATTTGACCGTTTTCACACGCTCTCACGCCACACTTCCGATATCTCACGCCGAAAAAAAATATCCAGTTTATTTACCTCAGATCCACATATATGATTCAATACGTTACTAGTTCGGTAGCTCTGGCGCCATCTACCGGCGATATAACACTGAATCTTTGTCCATTTTACGTTCACCAGTGGTGCTTCTCCTGTCATTTTTGTCAGCTGCCCAATCAGCATCACTATACCCCTCAAGCTGTAAGCTTTTCTCACATCTCTGGTAGTTTAATTCCTGATCCATAGTACCTTTTAAGTATCTCAATAAATGTTGGATTGGGTTGGACCTGCCTCAGTCATCTCCACACTAGGCTTTCTAGTCTCTTCAGACTGTTCTTGGCTCACTACCTTTGGTGTTGCATCTCCATAACTCTCTGCGTCAACCTCCATGTAATAATTGGTCTGTGTCTGGCTATCTGTGTTGCTGTTAGTGATTGTTTTCACAAGCCTATATTTTAGGACTTTTCCTGTCTCCGGGTAGTAGATGTTGTAAGCTGGGCTATACTTATTATAGCCGACAAAGATCCCTTTGTCACACCTAGCATCCAGCTTCTTTTTATCCTGCTTATATACATAACATTCAGATCCAAATACTTTCATGTTAGACAGGTTGGGTGTTTTCCCTGTGAAAACACAGTAAGGTGTCTGCTCTAGACGCTTACTATAACACCTGTTGCGAATCTGAGCTGCTGTTTGCACTGCATATGTCCACAACTGTTTTGAGAGGTTACTCTCCAACAGCATGATGCATCGTGCCATCTCAAATAATGTTCTCTTTCGGCAGTTCCGTTCTGATGAGGTGAGTAGGGTGCACTTGTCTCGTGCTTTATCCCATTACTCCTAAGTAAGGACTGGAACTCCTGTCCGGTAAATTCTGTACCGTTATCAGACCATATACACTTAATTTTACCATAGGGAGCTACATCTGCTATGAATTGTTCTGTAGCTTGTGCCGCATAGCTTTTTGCCTTCAGAAAGTATGGGAAAATCATCCCGCTGTAATCATCAGTATATATTTATAGAGGTCCCCTCATGTCAAAGTGACAGGTTGACCTCTAGTTGAACCCGCCCCCCCAACCCCACCTCCCCCCCCCACCCCCACATCACCCCACCGTGTGACGTCATCACATCAATCAATGTCAAGACGATCAAAGTGTAAAGCAATGCTTTGATATTTTGTTTCGATAAGTTTTGATAAGCTTAATTAAAACATTATTTTGATCTTCTTTGATGTCGACTCACCAGAGCTGTGTAACCCTAGCCACCTGCGACATACACACACACACACACACACACACACACACACAAACCCCTAGTCCACACAGAACAACGCTAAAGACAGAGGGTCTCAGGCACACACACACACACACATACTGATGCGCTCGCACATGACCTTGACTAGTGCTGTAGGGAAACCGTTATCTGCACACGCACACACACACACACACACACACACACACACACACACACACACACACACACACACACACACACGCGCCCTAGTCACACACACACACACACATATACACACATCCTTAGTAACACAGAACCGCGCATGCGCACACAAATATGCTTAGTAACTTCAAACAAAACTGATGAACCAATGAGGAGGCATTCTCAACAGACCAATCCGGGGTGCGTGTCTAGCGCGCGAGCATTTAAAGAGAGAGAGAGGGGGAACGTTTCCTTGAGGAGTCAACATGCAGTCTAAGGTGGTATTGTCCGTATGCTCCCTTTTCCTGAGAGAGGGAGGCCTCAACGTCTCAGACACACACGCTGAATTAAACCTCTATCTCTACTCTAAAATGTGTTGAATCTTTAAAACTCATTTCCTGAGGGTCCTCGGCGTCTCAGGCTCACAATCTCTGTATGGCCTCGTCACCTTTCCCTCAATGAATTAACTCAGGTCTTCACACACACACATACACACACACACACACACACACACACATACCGATGCACTCGCACATGACCTTGACTCACGCTGTAGGGAAACCTCCGTCCACTGCCCGCGACACACACACACACACTCACATGCCCCCTAGTCACACACTCCCCTAGTCACACAGAACAGCGCACACACAAATATGCCCACTTCAAACAATTAACAAACTCTGATGAAACAATGAAGAATCATTCTCAACCGAGTTAAACCACACTGTATAAACATTAAAATTACCTCTTTTGAAATTTAACGTAGAGAACCTTGTTAAACTATCAAGTTTATAATGACAATCTTAAAACAATGTAAATATATGTAAAAGATTAATACACTGTTTTATGCACTGCTTCACTGTTTTTTTCTGAAAACATGGAACTCAGATTTCAGTCTCCCTATATCAAAGAAACTTCCATAGCTTTTTATCAAATTTTGGAATATCTCCTCAGGAGCCTATGATACATGTTGGGTCATAGTGCTTAATATCCATTATGTGAAGCTCCACTGTGTAGCAGAGTTTCAGGGAACTTTCTGAAGACTTAGGAAAGGCCGTCCTTCAACAGTAAATGGGGGTTTAACAATAAATGTGACAAACCCATAGAAAGTTGCAAAAAAACACTGGACCGAGGCATGAATTGTGCACCAGTTTAACACCAAGTTTAATCTATGTGCATAGCAGTTCACAAAAATTGCTTCTGGGGCAATTTCTTTAACTTTATCTTAAAGTCCTTTAGCGGAAGCCATGACAGTAGTCACAATGTACATCACATTTTTTACATCACAAAGTGCTGCATCTGTTATTTTAAAACACCAAAGACAGATTGGACATTTTGTCGTTCTGAAATATAAAACATCCACAAATCATTACTAAGTTTGGGCCTGCGGTATTTGCATAACAAATTATCACAGACTGTTGTGCATGACATGAAAATGTCAGTTGTCTTATCTACTCGCCAGTCAAAAATGTAAGCAGATGGAACTTCATCTTTGATTTCATTACGGCCAGAGGCTGTAATAACAGAGCCTACAGTTGTAAATAACTCTGAATGTAGTTGGACATGCCAGAAAACAGAGGATGACTGGAGTGGATAAGACATCATCATACACGGATATTCTCTGTAATTGCCCTTGTTAGTAGATTCTGCCCTCATTACAGCCTCTGAAAGTGAGCTGTTTACAGTCGACCAGTGAAGGACATCGAGATCTGGATAGTTGCTATTTTGTGCTGTTAAATCTTTATCTTTTGGTCCCTTAATATGTAGCCCATCATCAATCACACGTTCTACTGTGACTCTACATAGGAAACCTGACCATGAACATGAGCTCACGTTCCTTGTTTTTCTATTGAGTTTTGCATATCTAGTCAAAATTAACCAAACCCTCCAAACACACCTTTCACCAAACAATATGTAACTGAGATGATTGCGGCCAAACATTCTCTTCGTTTAAGGCAAGACACTACAAGGTGAATAGGGTAAAAATGTCATCTAGCAATCACTTTGAAACTTACCACATTGATTATTGACATTAAGAGAATTACAAGTTTTCTGAAATGTTATGTTTAAATATGCAACTTAGGCGTTATCTAATTAAATATATGTTAATTTGCATTTATTTCAAAAACAGAAATCTAAACAATGCATAAAGTCAGGTTCAAAATTCTTGTTTTGAGATTCTGAATATCTCTTTATTACTTTATAAATCAGAAAAAACTGTTTACTTACTCTCAATCTAATCATATCATTAGAGCATCCCAAAAATAAAAGGACAAACAACAGCAAAACAGAGCAATGTAATGACTAAGTTTAACTTCAATAAAACGCAATCACAGCGCACACACTGCAACCTGTAGAACTTTTACCTTAGATTGTTGTATGTCTGTCCTGCACAATAGTTCCCCAGTCCTGTTTACAACCTAGTCATCCATCCCTGCTCCATATGTATGTCCCTCACACATTTCCTCATGATGTCTTTTCAGCTTTTTAGCTGTGCTCAGGTTTGCACTTGTGTTTCACGCTGGCGAACGTGTCAGATGCGACATCCTCTGCTTTTGATACTCTGATCATATCAGCTTCATTACATTGACAGTAAGACTGATCTGCAGCCACAACCTCTCCATATCAGTCATCATAACAGAGGCACCTTCACTAAAGGTAGAAATGGTCATACCTGTTGCTGCCTCAACCCTGCATTTACCAACACAATTAAATGTATAGGATATCACTACCTGTTCATCTCCTCACGTTTAATTGGTGCATTTATTTTTTACTTTTACATAACATAGGTATGTGTTTAAAACTTTTAGTCACAAAACATTGTATTCATTCACTTTCGGCCAGAGGAGGATGGGTTCCCCCCCTGAGTCTTGGTTCCTCTCAAGGTTTCTTCCTCATGCAAAAAAACTAGGGAGTTTTTCCTTGCCACTGTCGCCTTTGGCTTGCTCACTGGGGGCTAGGACTCAGCACTTGTAAAGCTGCTTTGTGACAACAACTGTTGTAAAAAGCGCTATATAAATAAAATTTGATTGATTGATTGACTTTTATTAATATTTTGTCCATTCTACCACTAAAGAAAAAATCTGTAGGGTAAAACTGACATTATTGAAAGACAGGGTACTTTATTAATCTGTGGATCAACTTCTTGTCTCTATCTCAACCCTGTCCCATACCTGTATTATTTTTGTAAACCTGCATGTCCCAAGACGCGTATATGTATATACAGGTTTGCGGTACCCATCTCTTTCACACAGACTGCACTCTTAAAACAAACTGCTGCAAAATCCGTGGTCTGATATTAATTTTAAGCCCTGTGCCTACACAATTAGGACAAATTAATCCACTAATTAGTTCAAACGCGCTTTGCTGTGCGGCGCATTTGGTCCGACCTGCTATCTAAAGTCTAAATGCGTGTAAGCATTTCATTATCTAATTGATTTTTGCAAGTTTCACCTTGCTTCTTCTCGCAAGTGACAATTGTTGTCTTTTCTGAGAAGCTGTTAAAAGCAATACTTTCGGCGTTTTTATATTATAAAGATACTGAAATGCTAAACCAGAAAGTGTGACCGCATGTGACCACGTACGCTCTCAGGTTTCACATTCTCAGAAATCGACACCGGCCAACGAGATGTCAAGCTTGCGTTTAAATCACCCTTTTATTCTTTCACGATCTGTTGCTGTTAGAAAGGAAATTATCATATTTGGAGCAGATGTACTCGTGTAGGAGAGAGAGAGTTTTACAACGATACCCATGATGATGACAGGTAGATAACGGGAGCGGCGGTTCATGCTCCGTAAGAACGCTAACTTTTCGTGAACTTATGAAAAATCTACAGGCGCATCCAGATAAAGTGTAGATAAATAAACACTTTAATGTTTATTTTGCACATTTTCTTTCCATCAGCTTGAAATAAGACATGTTACGGAATCAAAATAGTCTAAAACCTCAAAATTGACCGGCGCATGATAAAACTATGTATTTGCCTGCCGTGTCTCGCCATAAGCACCTCTAATAATCAAGTCATAACAGGAGAGTTAAAATAATGCGCTCCGGGCACGTCCAACAGGGAGGAGACCCAGGTCACGTGGGAGAGATTATATCTCTCAGATGTCCTGGGAACACCTCGACACCCCCCCCCCCCCCTGAAGAGCTAGAGGAGGTCGCTGGGCCTCTTTGCTCAAGCTACTGCCCCCGCGACCAGGGCCCCAGATAAGAGGATGAGAATGGTGGGATGGATGTATCCTGAATTTTGAACTAAATGAATGCTGTGTGATGCTGTTTAATTCTCTACATAAGGAATGCCAAAACATGGCCCACATTTGCATTTTACACCTGAGAATATCCCTCTGCAATCTTCACTAAAATGAAGCGACTTAAGAAGTCAATATTTACATTTTTCTACAGTATATACAAACAGTATAGTAAATAATAATAAATAAAATGAGCTGGAGTTTATGAGTTTATATTCCATATATGCCCCATGAACCGAGCTTGAATTCCTCCAAATGCCGGGGTATGCTTTTAAAACTATGTTCTTTGTCAAAGTGATGAAAAGCTTCAGATGATCTTCCAATCATTATATATTACACTGCACAAATTCATTCCTACTGTGCAATAAATGTGTAAATATTCCAGATAACAACTGAACTGAAAAGTCTGAAGTGTAGTACTGAACCCCAAATATGCACAATGTCCGAGGGGTTAAACGTGTTGTGCTTCTACGGGGGAAAACGTCACGCTAGTTGATGACAACCTGTGAGAACTTGTTCTTTGAACACTTGCACGTCCGGTACATTGTTTTGGAAGAATATAGTTATGTACATATAATATTAAATATCTGCAGAACTTTTTTCAAGATATTTTGGATATTTTACCTGTCCTTACCTCGCAGTTGCCTTTGAACTGCGGTTATCTATTACACTTTATGTCTAAACTCATATCCATACTGTTTAAAAGGTTTTTGAAGTAACGTAATGTTTTGTACTACATTTTCCATATGACTTGTGCAGTTTAATGAAGTTTATATATAGGCTACTTTGCACTTCACTTGCCCGGCTGAAGACCTCTGTCTAAACCTCCTGTTTCTCTATAAAATCTGCACAATTAGGGGAGACCGGGTATGTTTGTAACACTTTTTGCTTCCAGTATGGAAAACACAATATGTATTAGTTAAACAATATACAAGACTCGTGTGGCTTAATGAAATGTGGGAGTGATAGAATTTATAATTATTTTATAACTGTGGGGTATTTTTCTTGTCCAGAATCAACCAGCTTTTTGCTGCCATGGTTCTATGGTGTAACTATTTTGCACTTCACTGCACACACACACACACACACACACACACACACACACACACACACACACATCAACATTTTTCTCAACTAGGTATTCAACAAGTGTATCAACCACTTTGCAAACATTAATCTGTTTCTTTGTTGAAAGTTTTACTACAAAAATGTCTATTATATACACACACAGACAAAGCACATGATCGATTTTTACAGCATTGTTGCTTTTAGGCATGAGAACCAACAGTTTACTAATAGACACATGGGGTGTTTCGTTAGAATCTACACACAACTGGGCCAAATGATGCCAATCATGCGACGTTGTTGTTTTGACAACATTCATTTGATTCTTGAAATTTTGTAAACGTTTAACATCATCAGCGTTCATGTTATTAAAAAGTGTAAAATCATCCACACTATCGCCAATACAATTATACAACAAATGTGTCAATTCGTAGTACACACGATGTTTCATCACACGTTCTGACAAACTCTGTCGTACACAAGCCAGACCCATTTTCGACTTAAACAGCACTATGAGTCTTTGAACCGCCTTCCCAATGGTCAACGGCGTCAGAGACGAATTGTTCGGATGTTTGATCAACCAGACTTCCCCTTAGCTCCTGCAGCTTTTCCACAATGTACGGCTCGCTCCGCAATTCACAGACAACGGTTTCAGCACATCCTTGCACTTTTTGAAGAGCCAGCTGTATTCCAAAACACTTTAGAAGACCCGCTATGGCTTCTCTTAACTCGGGTATGAACAGTGACTGTGTTATATCTTTATAGTATTTTTCAAAAAAGAAGATATCCGGCTCAAAGAGACACGTGTGTCGACGCTGGCTGGGGTGATTCACCTCACAACCGAGACACATCTCCTTCAACTTGCGATCTATGATGTGTTGTAGGATTGCAACAACGGCAGACTTTATCAGTTTCAACGCCGTAGTACAAACTCGGCTGTCCACATCATCGGGCTGCTCATGTGTGATTGTGTCTTCTGGAACATCGACTTGCTCATCCGATGGGGAGGCCATATTCACATATCCAAGAGCCAACATACTATTGTCCGGTCCTGTGTTGTCCATAGCTGATTCATCATAGCTGTAGTCCACAAACCTACGACCGGTGCCGATCTCCGTATATTCAAAGCACGGACCTCTGTAGTTTCTATACCACACATGCTCACAGGCATCCGGCTGGTCTGCTGAATGAAAATCCTCAAACACGTTGGCCTGCATGTTGGCCTTGTCTTGATGTTGTGTGCCCACGATGTGTTGTGTTTCTTTTAACGCACTTTCGGGTAGGCTGTGATCCTCTTTGACCACCCCACAAACGTCATAAGCCAGAGAATAAAACAGATTAATTTTAACATCCCTAAAGTGGTCGCGAGGTATTTGACCAAATGCTTTGGTATACCGTCTCTTCCTTGGCGCTAAAAACAAATTGGTTTCACCACTAGAACTAAATCTTGGCGTAACTGTTGAATCTCTAAAAGAGCCTGATCCACACACACAGCAGACATTTAAAAATGCTGTAGCCACATAAACTGCAGTGTCGGTTTAAATACTATATACAACATCTACATATTTAAATGTCTCGTGTCTGATTGACTAAACTGTGTGACATAGACGTCAAGGCGTCATGCACCAACAGGTGTGGTGTGGCAGGGGATGTGAACTGTGGGGGCGTACCCCCAGACCTCCCCTTGTGGGGGATAGCCTGTCAATCAAACATGTCACTCAAAGATGTCATAAATCAAGGGGGGTGGTTGGGTGGAGATGGGTAGGATATGCCCAGACTTGCCCCTGTTGTGGGGGTGACCTGTCAATCAAACATGTCACTCAAGGGTCATAAATCAAGGGGGGTGGTTGGGTGGAGATGGGTAGGATATGCCCAGACTTGCCCCTGTTGTGGGGGTGACCTGTCAATCAAACGTCACTCAAGGGTCATAAATCACTCAAAAAGGTGTTTGTCAGAACGTGTGATGAAACATTGTGTGTACTACGAATTGACACATTTGTTGTATAATTGTATTGGCGATAGTGTGGATGATTTTACACTTTTTAATAACATGAACGCTGATGATGTTAAACGTTTACAAAATTTCAAGAATCAAATGAATGTTGTCAAAACAACAACGTCGCATGATTGGCAACATTTGGCCCAGTTGTGTGTAGATTCTAACAAAACACCCCATGTGTCTATTAGTAAACTGTTGGTTCTCATGCCTAAAAGCAACAATGCTGTAAAAATCGATCATGTGCTTTGTCTGTGTGTGTATATAATAGACATTTTTGTAGTAAAACTTTCAACAAAGAAACAGATTAATGTTTGCAAAGTGGTTGATACACTTGTTGAATACCTAGTTGAGAAAAATGTTGATGTGTGTGTGTGTGTGTGTGTGTGTGTGTGTGTGTGTGTGTGTGTGTGTGTGTGTGTGTGTGTGTGTGTGTGTGTGTGTGTGCAGTGAAGTGCAAAATAGTTACACCATAGAACCATGGCAGCAAAAAGCTGGTTGATTCTGGACAAGAAAAATACCCCACAGTTATAAAATAATTATAAATTCTATCACTCCCACATTTCATTAAGCCACACGAGTCTTGTATATTGTTTAACTAATACATATTGTGTTTTCCATACTGGAAGCAAAAAGTGTTACAAGCATACCCGGTCTCCCCTAATTGTGCAGATTTTATAGAGAAACAGGAGGTTTAGACAGAGGTCTTCAGCCGGGCAAGTGAAGTGCAAAGTAGCCTATATATAAACTTCATTAAACTGCACAAGTCATATGGAAAATGTAGTACAAAACATTACGTTACTTCAAAAACCTTTTAAACAGTATGGATATGAGTTTAGACCTAAAGTGTAATAGATAACCGCAGTTCAAAGGCAACTGCGAGGTAAGGACAGGTTAAATATCCTAAACATCTTGAAAAAAGTTCTGCAGATATTTAATATTATATGTACATAACTATATTCTTCCAAAACAATGTACCGGACGTGCAAGTGTTCAAAGAACAAGTTCTCACAGGTTGTCATCAACTAGCGTGACGTTTTCCCCCGTAGAAGCACAACACGTTTAACCCCTCGGACATTGTGCATATTTGGGGTTCAGTACTACACTTCAGACTTTTCAGTTCAGTTGTTATCTGGAATATTTACACATTTATTGCACAGTAGGAATGAATTTGTGCAGTGTAATATATAATGATTGGAAGATCATCTGAAGCTTTTCATCACTTTGACAAAGAACATAGTTTTAAAAGCATACCCCGGCATTTGGAGGAATTCAAGCTCGGTTCATGGGGCATATATGGAATATAAACTCATAAACTCCAGCTCATTTTATTTATTATTTACTATACTGTTTGTATATACTGTAGAAAAATGTAAATATTGACTTCTTAAGTCGCTTCATTTTAGTGAAGATTGCAGAGGGATATTCTCAGGTGTAAAATGCAAATGTGGGCCATGTTTTGGCATTCCTTATGTAGAGAATTAAACAGCATCACACAGCATTCATTTAGTTCAAAATTCAGGATACATCCATCCCACCATTCTCATCCTCTTATCTGGGGCCCTGGTCGCGGGGGCAGTAGCTTGAGCAAAGAGGCCCAGCGACCTCCTCTAGCTCTTCAGGGGGGGGGGGGTGTCGAGGTGTTCCCAGGACATCTGAGAGATATAATCTCTCCCACGTGACCTGGGTCTCCTCCCTGTTGGACGTGCCCGGAGCGCATTATTTTAACTCTCCTGTTATGACTTGATTATTAGAGGTGCTTATGGCGAGACACGGCAGGCAAATACATAGTTTTATCATGCGCCGGTCAATTTTGAGGTTTTAGACTATTTTGATTCCGTAACATGTCTTATTTCAAGCTGATGGAAAGAAAATGTGCAAAATAAACATTAAAGTGTTTATTTATCTACACTTTATCTGGATGCGCCTGTAGATTTTTCATAAGTTCACGAAAAGTTAGCGTTCTTACGGAGCATGAACCGTCGCTCCCGTTATCTACCTGTCATCATCATGGGTATCGTTGTAAAACTCTCTCTCTCCTACACGAGTACATCTGCTCCAAATATGATAATTTCCTTTCTAACAGCAACAGATCGTGAAAGAATAAAAGGGTGATTTAAACGCAAGCTTGACATCTCGTTGGCCGGTGTCGATTTCTGAGAATGTGAAACCTGAGAGCGTACGTGGTCACATGCGGTCACACTTTCTGGTTTAGCATTTCAGTATCTTTATAATATAAAAACGCCGAAAGTATTGCTTTTAACAGCTTCTCAGAAAAGACAACAATTGTCACTTGCGAGAAGAAGCAAGGTGAAACTTGCAAAAATCAATTAGATAATGAAATGCTTACACGCATTTAGACTTTAGATAGCAGGTCGGACCAAATGCGCCGCACAGCAAAGCGCGTTTGAACTAATTAGTGGATTAATTTGTCCTAATTGTGTAGGCACAGGGCTTAAAATTAATATCAGACCACGGATTTTGCAGCAGTTTGTTTTAAGAGTGCAGTCTGTGTGAAAGAGATGGGTACCGCAAACCTGTATATACATATACGCGTCTTGGGACATGCAGGTTTACAAAAATAATACAGGTATGGGACAGGGTTGAGATAGAGACAAGAAGTTGATCCACAGATTAATAAAGTACCCTGTCTTTCAATAATGTCAGTTTTACCCTACAGATTTTTTCTTTAGTGGTAGAATGGACAAAATATTAATAAAAGTCAATCAATCAATCAAATTTTATTTATATAGCGCTTTTTACAACAGTTGTTGTCACAAAGCAGCTTTACAAGTGCCGAGTCCTAGCCCCCAGTGAGCAAGCCAAAGGCGACAGTGGCAAGGAAAAACTCCCTAGTTTTTTTGCATGAGGAAGAAACCTTGAGAGGAACCAAGACTCAGGGGGGGAACCCATCCTCCTCTGGCCGAAAGTGAATGAATACAATGTTTTGTGACTAAAAGTTTTAAACACATACCTATGTTATGTAAAAGTAAAAAATAAATGCACCAATTAAACGTGAGGAGATGAACAGGTAGTGATATCCTATACATTTAATTGTGTTGGTAAATGCAGGGTTGAGGCAGCAACAGGTATGACCATTTCTACCTTTAGTGAAGGTGCCTCTGTTATGATGACTGATATGGAGAGGTTGTGGCTGCAGAGCACAGTCTTACTGTCAATGTAATGAAGCTGATATGATCAGAGTATCAAAAGCAGAGGATGTCGCATCTGACACGTTCGCCAGCGTGAAACACAAGTGCAAACCTGAGCACAGCTAAAAAGCTGAAAAGACATCATGAGGAAATGTGTGAGGGACATACATATGGAGCAGGGATGGATGACTAGGTTGTAAACAGGACTGGGGAACTATTGTGCAGGACAGACATACAACAATCTAAGGTAAAAGTTCTACAGGTTGCAGTGTGTGCGCTGTGATTGCGTTTTATTGAAGTTAAACTTAGTCATTACATTGCTCTGTTTTGCTGTTGTTTGTCCTTTTATTTTTGGGATGCTCTAATGATATGATTAGATTGAGAGTAAGTAAACAGTTTTTTCTGATTTATAAAGTAATAAAGAGATATTCAGAATCTCAAAACAAGAATTTTGAACCTGACTTTATGCATTGTTTAGATTTCTGTTTTTGAAATAAATGCAAATTAACATATATTTAATTAGATAACGCCTAAGTTGCATATTTAAACATAACATTTCAGAAAACTTGTAATTCTCTTAATGTCAATAATCAATGTGGTAAGTTTCAAAGTGATTGCTAGATGACATTTTTACCCTATTCACCTGTAGTGTCTTGCCTTAAACGAAGAGAATGTTTGGCCGCAATAATCTCAGTTACATATTGTTTGGTGAAAGGTGTGTTTGGAGGGTTTGGTTAATTTTGACTAGATATGCAAAACTCAATAGAAAAACAAGGAACGTGAGCTCATGTTCATGGTCAGGTTTCCTATGTAGAGTCACAGTAGAACGTGTGATTGATGATGGGCTACATATTAAGGGACCAAAAGATAAAGATTTAACAGCACAAAATAGCAACTATCCAGATCTCGATGTCCTTCACTGGTCGACTGTAAACAGCTCACTTTCAGAGGCTGTAATGAGGGCAGAATCTACTAACAAGGGCAATTACAGAGAATATCCGTGTATGATGATGTCTTATCCACTCCAGTCATCCTCTGTTTTCTGGCATGTCCAACTACATTCAGAGTTATTTACAACTGTAGGCTCTGTTATTACAGCCTCTGGCCTTAATGAAATCAAATATGAAGTTCCATCTGCTTACATTTTTGACTGGCGAGTAGATAAGACAACTGACATTTTCATGTCATGCACAACAGTCTGTGATAATTTGTTATGCAAATACCGCAGGCCCAAACTTAGTAATGATTTGTGGATGTTTTATATTTCAGAACGACAAAATGTCCAATCTGTCTTTGGTGTTTTAAAATAACAGATGCAGCACTTTGTGATGTAAAAAATGTGATGTACATTGTGACTACTGTCATGGCTTCCGCTAAAGGACTTTAAGATAAAGTTAAAGAAATTGCCCCAGAAGCAATTTTTGTGAACTGCTATGCACATAGATTAAACTTGGTGTTAAACTGGTGCACAATTCATGCCTCGGTCCAGTGTTTTTTTGCAACTTTCTATGGGTTTGTCACATTTATTGTTAAACCCCCATTTACTGTTGAAGGACGGCCTTTCCTAAGTCTTCAGAAAGTTCCCTGAAATTCTGCTACACAGTGGAGCTTCACATAATGGATATTAAGCACTATGACCCAACATGTATCATAGGCTCCTGAGGAGATATTCCAAAATTTGATAAAAAGCTATGGAAGTTTCTTTGATATAGGGAGACTGAAATCTGAGTTCCATGTTTTCAGAAAAAAACAGTGAAGCAGTGCATAAAACAGTGTATTAATCTTTTACATATATTTACATTGTTTTAAGATTGTCATTATAAACTTGATAGTTTAACAAGGTTCTCTACGTTAAATTTCAAAAGAGGTAATTTTAATGTTTATACAGTGTGGTTTAACTCGGTTGAGAATGATTCTTCATTGTTTCATCAGAGTTTGTTAATTGTTTGAAGTAGGCATATTTGTGTGTGCGCTGTTCTGTGTGACTAGGGGAGTGTGTGACTAGGGGGCATGTGAGTGTGTGTGTGTGTGTCGCGGGCAGTGGACGGAGGTTTCCCTACAGCGTGAGTCAAGGTAATGTGCGAGTGCATCGGTATGTGTGTGTGTGTGTGTGTGTGTATGTGTGTGTGTGAAGACCTGAGTTAATTCATTGAGGGAAAGGTGACGAGGCCATACAGAGATTGTGAGCCTGAGACGCCGAGGACCCTCAGGAAATTAGTTTTAAAGATTCAACACATTTTAGAGTAGAGATAGAGGTTTAATTCAGCGTGTGTGTCTGAGACGTTGAGGCCTCCCTCTCTCAGGAAAAGGGAGCATACGGACAATACCACCTTAGACTGCATGTTGACTCCTCAAGGAAACGTTCCCCCTCTCTCTCTCTTTAAATGCTCGCGCGCTAGACACGCACCCCGGATAGGTCTGTTGAGAATGCCTCCTCATTGGTTCATCAGTTTTGTTTGAAGTTACTCAAAGTAAGCATATTTGTGTGCGCATGCGCGGTTCTGTGTTACTAGGGATGTGTGTGTATGTGTGTGTGTGTGTGACTAGGGCGCGCGTGTGTGTGTGTGTGTGTGTGTGTGCGTGTGCAGATAACGGTTTCCCTACAGCACTAGTCAAGGTCATGTGCGAGCGCATCAGTATGTGTGTGTGTGTGTGTGTGTGTGTGTGTGCCTGAGACCCTCTGTCTTTAGCGTTGTTCTGTGTGGACTAGGGGTTTGTGTGTGTGTGTGTGTGTGTGTGTGTGTGTGTGTATGTCGCAGGTGGCTAGGGTTACACAGCTCCGGAGAGTCGACATCAAAGAAGATCAAAATAATGTTTTAATTAGGCTTATCAAAACTTATCGAAACAAAATATCAAAGCATTGCTTTACACATTGATCGTATTGACATTGATTGATGTGATGACGTCACACGGTGGGGTGATGTGGGGGTGGGGGGGAGGTGCGGTTGGGGGGGGGGGGCGGGTTCAACTAGAGGTCAACCTGTCACTTTGACATGAGGGGACCTCTATAAATATATATCAGTAAATGCAATTGCATACTTATATCCATCTTTATCTGTTGGTTCTATGGGGCCACATGAGTCTGTGTACTAGCTCAAGTATGGATGTAGCTTTTGCATCTACCTGTCTGTTTCTGCTTTGTGTGAATTTGCCCTAAGTGCATATTTCACAGTTTTGATTTGACTTCTCATTTTTGCCCTTAATAGACATCCCTTCATCAACATTCTCCAGCATTGCAATGTCATCAAAGTTACAATGGCCTAGTATTCTGTGCCACATTTTCATATCATGACAACTATACACTTCATCAATCTTTTCACTCTCAACTGTGCTAAGGTAATACAACCTACCATACACACTCATTTAAAATTTTGTACCATCTCTCTGTTGACTAGCCAGTCATCACCATCTTTGAAACGGACCTCTGCACCGTTGCCTGTTGCTGCCTTGACAGAAAAGATGTTCTGTGGGAACGATGGGATGTAGAGCGCCTGCTTGAGTCTCGTTCTGACTCTTCGTCCTTCGCTATCCTGCAAATAGACCTCGGCGTCTCCCCTCATCTTCGCCATTCCGCTCACCTTGGTTCCGTCAGCCAGCTCGATCATGTGGTCCTCGGGTCTGAAGCGCTTGTCCACCGTTTTGAACTTGGTGGCATCATTGATCATATGTGATGTGGTGCCGCAGTCAACCATGAGCCCTTTCTTGTTTTCTCCTTGCATGTGACAGTCACTCATCTTAAAGAAAAATGACGACTTCTTGATTTTGTCACGACATCGGCCGCGTCCACATCCGCGCCCTTTTCCTCACTGTGTTCCATGCTTGGTCATCTCTCCTCTGTTGCACGTCGTTGGGACATGCCCGGGCCATGTGTCCTCTTTTCCCACACGCGTAGCACTCCATGTCAGCCAAGTCTACTTTCTTCCCTCGGCCTCTCCCGCTCGCTTTCATCGCCCCGCTCATTCTCATCACGTTGTCTTCGTTCACGTCTACTCTTCCATATTTCTCTGTACTCTCATAGCTGCGTAGTTTACTTTTAAACTCGACAAATGTCACGACTTCATTTGTCTGCATAACGTGCACAACGAACAGTTTGTAGGACTCGGGCCGGGCTGGATTGGTAATCTGGCGTACCGGGCATTTGCCCGGTGGGCCGACAGTCCTCAGGGGCTGATGGATTTTTTTTCTTCCCTTTTTTTTCTAAGAGACCGGCCCACAATTTAGAGGGGGCGGCCCATTGGCCCATCTTCAAGTGGACTGAACCAATCAGAATTTAGGACGAAAGCGGCACCACCCTTTATCTGCATGGTCCACTGTAACTCCCGCTACGTTCAGTGTTGAGCGCGTTGTCAAAGGAGAGGCAGCATGGAGAAACAGAAGCGGCAGAAAGGGGGAGCCGAGAAGTTACGTGCGAAGAAATTAAAGACTCTCAATGTAGATGCTACAAAATTTGTAAAAACCACAGACATGTTCGCTGCAGCAGCAAACAGGGAGAGCAGCAGCCAGAGATGCAGGCTTGTGAAAGAGAAACCGAGGGACAGACTGAGAGGGAAATTGTAGTACGTAAGCAGGTAGTAACGTTAGGATAACACCGGGACTTTATTACATGAGAATGATAGCAATGGCAAGTGATTAGTATCAATATTAATTGGTATTTGCATACTTCCCAAAATCTGGCAGCCATGTGCCCTTATTCTGATAAAATAGCAAATGGTCAAGACTGAGAAGTGTTGGATGAGCAGCAAGTGTCCATTTAGGCCAGTGGTTCCCAAACTTTTTCTGCCGTGCCCCCCTTTAGTAGATGAGAATATATATGTATTGCTTAACTCCGAAAAGCAAGAAATACAAGCATAGAATTAGACTGAATAGATCTGTTTTTATGGATCGGTCACATTGTCCCCGATACCCGATCTAGAATTTTTTCAGATATTAATATCGGAATCGGTGCATCCCTAATATTGACACATGTGTACGTTTTACTTTCAAGCTCCGCGCCCCCCCTGCAATAGCTCCGCCCCCCACTTTGGGAACCACTGATTTAGGCTATTATAGCATTTTATATATTTAGGTTAAAGGTGTGTTAAAACGCCGCATAGTAGTTTGAATTTGTAGCCTCTATGCCAGGGGTAATCAATTAAATCTTTCCGCGGTCCATTTTTGGCAGATAGCTCAGACCTTAGGTCCGGGTTCGCGGTGGCGAACGAAAGTTGTTGAGCGGGGGGGGGTTGAACGTAACACTCAAATGGGTGGTGAACGTAACACTCGTCTGAAAATAAATTCTCCGTTTTAAAATATAGTCTCCCGTTAAAATTTTTTTGGCATTTGGGTCCGTATCCAGTTAATCAGGAATGTGATTGGGTCCGGACAGGACGGCGTTCGGGTCCGGATCTGGACCGCGGTCCGCCATTTGGTGATACCTGCTCTATGCTGTGGTTCAACATGTTTTAAAAAGCACTCAAACAAGTAAAATGATAAATAAAAGCTTTGCAAATTAAGCATGACTGCATTTATTGTAAAAAATATATATTAGCAAATATATTAGCTAAATAATATTAGCAAAAGATATGCCCACACTGAATAAGAGTAAAACGGTGTTAAATGCTTTTAAGACATGTCTGCGTTGCATGAATTCATAAAGCAGCTTTGAAGCCAGATACAAATACGTTATAGCTGTTTAAAGGAGGGAGTACCTTTAAACTTAATTAGAATTGAGCCGTTAAATTGGAGAAATTCAGAAAATACATATTAGAGATGAATAAATCCAATGACTTTAACCAGTAATTTTAACATTTTTTTTTTCCATGTCGTACCCCACATACATAAATTACAAGTTGGTTGTGCTCCGCTAATTATGAGAGGCTGGTCTAAACCAAAAATGCCAGCGCCAATTTGTTGTCCCAGTCCAGCCCTGGACTCGGGTAGCCCTTTCACTACCATAGCAATCATAAGTCAATCACTGATTTGTTCGTCTGCTCTCCTTAATGACGTGAAAATAGTCTCTGCTCGAATTATGTATTCGGTAACTGTCTCATCGCTAGCTTTGCAGAGTGAGGACAATTCACAGTACAGACTCACAACTCGTGGCTTGTCCTTGCCAACGTAATGCTTTCGCAAAATTGCCAATTCCTTTCTTCCGTCTCGTTCCGCTTCTCTCATTACTAACGATAAATTTTTGTTGTCTAAAACCTGTACAAGTTCCGCATACGCCTCGTCGATATCTGGCCTTTCCGTAATGGTCTCCCTAAGACTATGGAGTTCCATGCGAGCAAGGAACCTTGTTTCCCAAAGTTCATAATTTTTCTCTTTGCCGTTAAATAAACGTCTGCTCCACCTGCGACGATGAGTAGCGTGAGGACGCTGGCGCTACTGGCTGCCGCTTCTCGCTGCTCCAACCTGTTCCAACCTGTTCCTTTTTTACCTGACGAACTGCCATCTGCCTTCGCAAATAAATCTACCACCTACCTGGATTACTCGCCGAAAAACATCCGGACGGCCCCACACTTCAACGCCGGTTGGGACCGTTACCCTCGGCATGAGCTGGCTAGGCTACCCAACCAACGCCGCCTCCACTGGGCTAGTTGGATAGCCGCTACATCGCTCCTCAATTTTCACCCCACACAGGTTTTTCCCCTTGTTCTGATCACCCTTCTTCAGCATCTCGACTTTCACCTGCAGCAATTCACCTCCATACATCTCCAGGATCTGCCATTTTTCTCAGCGCCTGCCATGGTTTTCCGTTACACACCTACCGAACTTCACCGGCTCATTCCCACGCTGCCTCCACCCGCCGAGCTACTGGACAGTCTGCGGCACTTTGCACTTTTACGCCGACCCCCCTATGTGCATCGTGGATCTCGGCGGGGGTTCATCTACACGACAAGTGGAGTAAACTCCATTCCAGCACTGTGGACCGACAGCTCACACGCCGGCTCAAGTGCTTCCTCCCTGCGTCATCACAACAGCACGCGTCATCAGAACACGTCCTCTGTGAACTTTTTCAACCTCCTGACTATCCAAACCACTCCCTCAACCGCTTTTAAACAAAAGCACCTGAAAATCGCCCTTTTCAACACACGATCCCTCAACAATAAAAGCCTCATCCTAAATGAATTTATTACTGACAACAAACTCGACCTGCTCTGCCTAAACGAAACATGGCAAAAACCACTGGACTATTATTCACTAAATCAAACCACCCCAGCAGGATACTCCTATTTAGACAACCCACGTACCGAGGGCAGGGGGGGTGGCATTGCTGCCATTTTTAATCAAAACCTAAAACCCCGTGCACTGTCCCTCCCCTCAGCCCCATCATTTGAACATCTGGTTTTTAAACTCCCTGGACCTAAACCTCTTATCACTGCTATTATTTACCGACCCCCTAAACCCAACCCATCCTTTTTATCTGACCTTTCAGATTTCACCACTGCACTTTTCTCTATTTCATCATCTATCTTGCTTCTTGGTGATTTCAACCTGCACATTGACTCCCCAGACTGTAAACATGCAATGGACTTTCTGGATTTCCTAACCTGCTCCAGCTTCACCCAACACACAAATTTCCCAACCCACAATCGTGGACACATCTTGGATCTGGTCTGCTCCACTGGCCTTCACATCCATAACATGTCCAGCGTTGACCTCACCATATCTGACCACTTAGCCATTATATTTGACATTGACATCCCCACCCCTGACCCAAAACAAAACCGCAAAATCACTTTTCGCAACCTTAAATCCATCTGCCCAGTGACTCTTTCCACCTGCATATCTAACAGTCTATCCTGCTCCACTCTCCCTGAAAACCCAACCCCCACTGACCTCGTAAACACTTACAACAATATTCTGTCTACATCCCTCAACACACTGGCCCCTTTGAAAACAAAAACAGTCACCTTTTCCCATTCAGCACCCTGGTTCAACCCGGCACTCCATAAACTCAAGAAACATCTCCGACAGCTAGAACGATTATGCAAGAAAATTGGTCTCGCAGTCCACACCCTCGCTTACAAAGATCACATGCAACATTACAAATTAGCCCTAAATAAAGCCCGCTCAAATTATTATTCTGCCATTATTCACTCAGGTTCCTCAAATCCACGTTCCCTGTTTTCTACCATAAATAAACTCCTAAAACCCCACGACAACACTCCATCATCATTCACCCCTGAGAAATGTGACTTGCTCTTGGCATTTTTCAATTCAAAAACAGAAACCATCCACCACCTGCTTGCACCCTCCACTACCCTACAACCGGAACCCACATTTTCCTTTTCTCCACCTGACACTCAGCTATCTACTTTTTCACCCATAACCTCTGCTGACCTATCCAAAATACTCTCCACTATGAAATCTTCTACTTCTCCCCTGGAACCTATGCCATCTCAACTCGTCAAAGACTGCTTCACTCCCCTTGCTCCATTAATCACAGATATCATAAACTCCTCCCTCACCTCTGGCACAGTACCTTCACCTCTCAAACTTGCAGCCATCACTCCTCTTCTTAAAAAACCCGGCATTGACCCGGAGGACCTCAATAATTACAGACCCATCTCAAACCTCACCTTTCTGTCAAAACTACTGGAAAGAGCCGTTGCAAACCAACTCAAGATCCACCTTCTCTCAAATAACCTGTACGAAACATTCCAGTCCGGTTTCCGCACCCACCATAGCACCGAAACGGCCCTACTGAAAGTTATAAATGACCTTCTGCTTTCCTCTGACTCTGGCTCTCTCACCATCCTCCTCCTCCTTGACCTCAGTGCTGCTTTTGACACAGTAAAACACTCTATCCTTCTGAATCGACTCGAATCGATCGGCATCACCAACACCGCCCTCGCCTGGTTCAAATCCTACCTGTCTGACAGATTCCAATACATCACCATCAACCAACACAAATCCCACACCATCCCTGTCGTACACGGTGTCCCTCAAGGCTCAGTTCTGGGTCCCATCCTCTTCATTCTGTACATACTTCCTCTCGGACTCATCATACGTCGCCATGGCCTCAAATTTCACTGCTACGCTGATGATACTCAACTCTACATCACCACAAAAACCATCTCTCCTGCCATTCTCGCCACCCTCACCTGCTGCCTTACAGACATTAAAAACTGGATGACTCATAACTTTCTCAAACTAAACAGTAATAAAACAGATCATTATTTTCGGTCCAAAATCCAGCCTCCCCACCTGCCAAAATCTCACTCTCGATATTGACGGCCACTCTGTCACTCCTTCCCCCCTAGTCAGAAACCTTGGGATTTATATGGACCCCACACTTTCTTTCAAATCTCACATCAACCATGTAGTCAAAACATCCTTCTTCCACCTACGCAACATAGCGCGTCTGCGATCCACTCTTCCCACTTCTGCTGCAGAGACATTAGTTCATGCTTTTATCACCTCCAGACTCGACTACTGTAACAGCATTCTGTATGGTCTCCCCTCCTCTGTTCTTCAAAAACTACAATATGTTCAAAACTCTGCTGCCCGACTCCTCACCGGCTCCCCCTCCAGACAACACATCACCCCTGTCCTTCGTCAACTTCACTGGCTTCCCATAAAACAACGCATACACTTCAAGATCCTCCTCTTTACCTACAAGGCCCTCAACAACCTTGCCCCTTCATACCTATCAGATCTCCTGCACCGTCACGCCCCCACCCGCAAACTCCGCTCTGCAGATGCCAACCTCCTCACTCCTACTACCTCCACCAAACACAGGTCCATTGGGGACAGGGCTTTTGCCATTGCTGCCCCCACCCTTTGGAACTCTCTACCCCTGACCATCCGTAACTCTGATTCTCTGCACTCCTTCAAACATAACCTCAAGACCCACCTTTTCCAGTCTGCATATAACACTTAAGTCATTACCCTATCTTTCCGTTCTGTTTTTCTTTCTTTTTTTTGTGTGTATGTTTGTACGTGAATTTCTGTGTGAAATTACTGTAAAGCGACTTTGAGTACTAAGAAAAGCGCTATATAAAACAGATTTATTATTATTATTATTACCTGTGGCCTAAGTGACTGGGCCCATAACCTGTGGGGATATTCGTCATCCCTGCTCAGCAGCACTCGCGTGTTACTTAGGGTACACAGTAAGCAATTTGCTTAGCTAAGAGAAAAACACTCAACAACCTTCTCTGTTGGCTGGCACAACTTTGACTAACGTAAGTCAGCCGTTTATTCAAACATAAATCTTGGTGATGATACGCGTGGGCATATACATTGATACTGATGTCTTCACGTCACACATTTCTGATTGGATGCTGATTAACATGGCTTTGCCCTAATAACAAATGTTTAACAGTAATACTATATGGTATTCATATACATACCTCTAAAATAAGCACAACAAATAAATGAATGGCAAGTAGCCGATGAATGCAGTTCGGTGTCGCCCAATTTTCTTTTCTTTTCTCTTCTTTATTTATTTCATCTATTTATGTTGCAGCCCATCTAGCGAGCCAGGGTCATCTGGGCCGTAACACTACTTTGTTTGTACATACAGAACACTTGTGTTTGTGGTCTTTAACATCTTTGATTTGTAAGTGATATATAAAAACAATTGATAATCAAACTTTGACGGCTTTCTTTAATTAATTCAAAAAGCAATACTTTCTACTTTCAGTACTCGAGTAATAAATTTTAGAATAAACTACTTGCGATACTTAAGTACAAAAAATGCTGAATACTTCTGTACTTAAGGTTTTTAAAGAACACTTCAACTTTTACTCAAATCAATTTTTTGATAGAGTACTTGTACTTTTACACAAGTATGGGTCTCTAATACTTTATACAACACTGCAAATAGGAAACTTACTGCTCCTTCAGGGGTTATCAGTGATTACATTATCTGTGCAGTGAGGGTCAGGCTTACCGTACTAGGGTGTACTTCCTAGCACAAACTGGAGCAGAGGCCGGCACACATGGCCAGAGCAAGAACATCTCAATGTTTAACAGATTAATTATGAAGACAAATAAATATAATACATGATACAGTGTCAACAAAGAGAGATTTGCTTCCCCATTTCAGCTTACTGACATCCTCACACAGCAGAGGGTGAAGCACGATAATACTGTTAACCCAGTTATATTTCACTCAAGGGGCGTTTGGGTCAGGTTCATAAACTTATGGGAGTATTACAATATCAAGAACAATATTCTCCACTCATAAAATAGTCATTGGTGAGATTGAGATAGTGGAAAAAGAATGGTTTGAGTGTGGGATTAGTTCTGTTGGAGATCTATTTAATGAGGGAGCACTTTGAAGAAACTGAAAAATTGTCAAAAACTACAATCTGAAGAGTAAGCAAATTTATTTGGTAATACCTCCACATTTGAACCTCTATAAAGAAAGCCTGTATCATAAGTAACATGGATAAAGAGTTATGTAAATACTATATATTAGCACTTCAATGCCATGAAGTAACAATTTATAAGCTATTCAAATGAACATTTAATATCACTTTAATATCACAAGTCTTAGGCTTTTGTGGCAAAGAAACCTTAGTCAGTAGAACCCAGGTTCTGGCATGATGTGGAGAAGCTAACAGATTTGGCTAGCAGCAAGCATCAACTCACTTCTGATGTGCTGTTTGAATGTTTAGAAGTGCTGTTTGAATGTTGGCTCCCAGTCTTTGGTGAGTCTCCCTCATGGTACTGATGAGTTGTGGTATGTCTTCAGTACACAGGAGCTCATTCCCTGTGACTTGTTCTGCTGCCTTCATCACTTCCTCCATCTTCCTCATCAATGGTTTCTGGAGGATGAATCTGCGAGTTTGAACTTCAACTACTTTGGTCTTCCCACTCAGGTCACTCAGGAGGTGGACGACACTTCTCACTTTCCTCTGGAACTCAGCTACACTCTCTCTCTTCTCCTTCACCTGCTGGATTTCTCCACAGATCTGCTCCTTCTCGTGATATTTCTGTCTGATGCTGAGCTCCAACTGGCAAATCTTGAATTTGTAGTCAGACGCTTTACTTTGGTACGTTTTCACTTGGGACTCTGACTTTCTCACCTCCTCTTCTGCCATTCTGATAGCTTCTAACGCTTGAGACCATTGTACAGCACCAGCACTCACCATGGCAGCGCCTAAATAGAGAGGGAATTAAATAAAATATCTAATTGAATTAAATATTTAACCAAACTCATATAAAATGTAATCTTGTAAATAATAATAAGAAAAAATCTCATCATTATGCTTTAGAATTTACTTAATAATTACTGTATTTCTTACCAGCAATAAATCCAGCAATTGGTATACGGAACAGCCACGCCCCAACTTCTGTTAATGTCTCAGCATGATGTCTCCTGTTTTCCTGATTACATTTAGTTTCTTGAGCTGAGCCAAGATTGAGTCTGGCCTGCTCTAAAGCACTTTTAGAGTCATTCAGTAACTTTTCATTAGACATCTGCTCTGTTCTCAAGTTACATAAGGTAGATTCTGTATTTCTTATTTCCTGTTGAAGTTTTCCCTCATATGCTGTAAGTTTCTCAATGTGTTGATCCAGACCACTCAGTCCTGTACTGGCTGCCTGTTCTGACTCCTCCAGACTCTGCTGGGTCTCCACTATCTGCTGTCTGATGCAGGTGTAGTTGGAGCACTGTCCACTAATGGGATCTACATCTGCATCTATGAGGGACTCATAGACTCTGGTGATGGAGATGATGCCGTTCTTCAGAGGAATGATAACAGCCTCGGCTGAATCCTTCAGCAAAACCCTGTGGAGAAGCAGACAAGACATGTCAAACTATATTTTAATAGGTCAGATTTCCATGTTGATTATTACTTTTGTATAAAGCTTGGATGGGATCTTAAGTTGCCTGCTTACACAGATGAAGGGATGTGGGTCATCTTAGCCTGATAGAAGAAGAAACATCATTTTTATTCAAGCTGAGGGAATGTTTGCTTTCTTTTTCTTTCTCTCATTAGTTTACCTTTATTCTGCAACTTCAGGCTACTCACAAACTTTAAAAAGGAAGATACCTTAAACTGCGTAGTTTACATGGAAATGTAGCGGAGACAGTGAAGTCAATTTAAAGACACCAAACTCGACAACCTTCCAACCAAGGAAAGGATAATTATTCCTAAAACCAGTATTCAGCTTTCTAGCCCTTAAGGAACCAGGACAAAGTGCCTATGAATTTGAACACTGTGATCTGTGGTGGATATAAAGACACAACGTATGATCTTTCATGTACTTAGTATTAAGTAATTTTATCAGAATACCTGTTATTGTATAATCACCCCACATAGATGCATATCCATGTATTACTGCGTGTTTCAGTAGTTAGATATACATGTTCTTGTAGTTTTGAACTGGATTATGAATGCATGCATGCATATATATATTCCTGTGTGTTCTGCTGTTTAGACATGCATGCTCATTAATTCTGTGTGAGTCATAGAGACCTGCATACTCCCATACTCATGTGCTGCATTACTTTACACCTATCAATACGTTTTCTTGAATGTGTAGTATTAATTTAGATTTATATATAACCAAGTATCAACATGTAATGTGCTATATTAGGCATATGCACATCTATGTATTAGTTTGTATGTTACTCATTGAATGTAATCATTCTCGTGTGCTTATGTGACCTCAGATTCATGCCTGTCTGTGCATTATGTGTCATTTATTGTCCAAAAGTCGAAATTAAGAGTGGTTCAATGTGTAGGCTGATAGAATCAAACTAATACTTATTTAGGCAGAGTACTATTTGACACCACCACATAAGGGAACCTGTGGGATACCTACTGATTATTGACACTTACACAGATGCCTGGTAGTGTTATTTAGGTTACCCCACAGAGTAAAGTCCCTAATTACCTCGGACGGTTCATTGAGACGTGAGTCAATTTATTTAGGAATAGGGAATTCCCTTTGTCTTGAAATTGTGCTAAGTCTGCCTTTTGTCACCCATTAACTAGACCTGGGGGAGACGGGCAGTTGTCACAACTCTCCCCCCCCCCCCCCCCCCCCCCTTCCCCCTCAGAGAACCTTCTGTCCATGCAGAGGTAATGAATATTCAATAATCAAGGCCCAATGGTCAATGCACTAATGACTAAAAAAGTGCCCTACGACGAGACCCTTAAAATTTCGTTAAAAACCCTTGCTCAAGGAGAGACTAAGAACTCACCAAGACTTGCAAGGACTCGCCGAGACTCAAACGAGACTTGAAAAGGAACTCATTGGAAAAACACTGCAACCAACAGAGTTCATTGGACTCAAGCCAAACACCACAGTCAACTGGAGCAATACCAAAAGACCAACTAAAGCTCTAACTGAGTCCAACAGAAGATTCTTCTATATTATATATTATATTTTATTTTCTTTATTTTATTTACTCGAGAAAAGTAGTTAACCTAGTTTATGTGTCGTCGTCAAACTTACTTTCATTTCGTCTAGTCTTTCAGTCTTAACTACTTCGGGAGGAAACGAACCGTGAACGCACCGGTTGGTCCGCTTCACAACACGCCTTCATCAAAGTAAGACGCTCAGAGTTCATATGATGCCTTGAGGTTGCCAGCTCAACCTGTTGTCTCCCAACTTCTATATATCCCAGAGTCCAATTTAGTCCGGCCCTTCCATTAGGCAATATAGGCAAATGCTAGGAGCGCCGTCTGTACAGGGGGGTGTTCACGTGCATGCGTTTTTATTTTTTTTTACAAATGAACAATTAATAAATTTGAAAACAAGCAGTCCACATAATCATAATTTCATTGTTTAATAATATTTGTATTAATAATAATTATACAAATTAATAATTATTATAATAACAACACATGGCACATATCACCTGCGTGCCAACCCACACGCCCCGCACACTCTGCGCACCTCGTTACTGTTTCTCTGGGGAAAAAAGACAACGTCACAGAGTGAGTGACATCTGCCCGCAAAGATGTCAAAAAGGCAGAAGTCCTCTGGTGTCCAGTGTAGAAAAAGGAGAAAAGTGGAGGAAGAAATGCGGCAAAAAACCAGAGGTAATATAATGGTAATATGTGGTGATTTAACACTATACCAGTGGCGAACCGTCAGGGCCTTCAAGGCCTTCTCTGAAGGTCCATTGGTCTTAAAAAACATGCTTTATCTATTATATGTAATATATGTTAATAACACTTCACCAATAATTAGTTTTTCCTCTAAACCGGCTTTCAAATCCACTTTTTGTGCTTGTGCTGGAAATTAATTAAGAGAGCTTTTTAGTATGGATTGGCAGTTTAATCAACCAATCATATTTCGAATTAGAATGGTGGGGGCGTGTTCCAATGGTCTCAGGGTATTCTCGCTAGACCTCGTGCATCAGTTCTGCGTGGTAGGTGCCTCATGAGCTTTTAGCTCGTGTTAGCTAATTAGCAGCTCCTAGCCAACACTGCCGTGAGGTATTTCAATCGGAAAGGATGAAATCGCAGGATGTTTATAATAGATAAATGTTCAGCTATTAATAATTTGCTGGCATTTGTGAATGAATTGTGATGTTTGGACTTATAACTGACTGGCAATTGGTGGTTAAATGATGCAGAAGTTGTGTAGGTACTTTGCACATAGTACACGGGATGATGACAACAGTGGTATGGTGTTTTAATACTACGGTCATTGGCTCTCATTTTTATTTGACGTCACGTGGTTAATATACTGCCACAATTTTATAATACTGTCATCATACTGCCCAATCCTAGTAGGTGCTATTATTAGCTTATCTCAGCATGTTTTAAAATAAATATTAGGGATGCACCGAAATGAAAATTCTTAGCCGAATCGAAAATGAGGAAACCAAGGCCAAAAGCCGAAAACCGAAACACAGAAATACATTATGCCAATTATTAGTAACATTGGATTTATGGCTAACCTCACTAAAATCAAGGCATTGCTTTTCAAAGAATAAATCAACTACAAAATTTGATTTGAAAATATTTATTTAGCACTGACATTATTACAGTAATACATATTATAAAATAAAATTAGTGGTGGGCCGTTAACGGCGATAACACTGACAACGGCCCACCACTAATTAAATTTAACTCGCTTGCAGACCGTTTTTATCTGAGAGGATAAATATATGTATTTTATACGAGTTAAATTTAATTATAACTGACTATAAAAGATAAATATAAATTCTCTCATAAAAACGTGACGTGAGTTGCAACAACATTAAACAGCTCAGGTAAACACACTTCTGATAAATGTCGTCTGCTCGGCAAAACATAACGGGGCTCAATGTGCTCTATTAGCCTACGAAATCCCACATCCTCTACGACAAAAAACGGCGGATCGTCTAATGCAACGAGTTCCATAATTTTTGGTGTAATGTCCTTCGGCGCCATCACTGGAAAACTTTTTTGCTAGCTTTATCCAAATAAGCGCGTGCAGGTGGCGATTTTTGCTTGCGTCATCACAACACATTGTTTCGGCCGTGTTGTTTCGGTGATGAAAGTATTTCGGTCGAAAACCGAAAATGCACATTTAAGCCATTTCGGCCGAAAATTTTCGGTGGCCGAATTTTTGGTGCATCCCTAATAAATATATATTAAAACCTCTGTTCATTTCAGATGCACTTTTGAAATAATAACAATGTTGCAGTATGCAAATTGCACTGATTTGCACTGGTGGTAGTTGTTGTTTTTTATTTTTTTTATGCATTATTAATATTTAAAAGTTGTTCTCTGCACTATTTTATGTAAAATAGTTTTTAAATATTTTTTGTGCAACACCTTTATATTTATTGCTTGTCATACGGTAATATTTAAGTCATTTGCTTTTTATTTGTTTCTTTAATAGTGACACAATCAACACGATGATTGATGATGCAGGGGGCACCGACCAAAATCTAGCCTGGGGCATCACATTGGTCAGGGCAGGCTTTGCCTGCCCGAATCTCACTTTCTCCAATTCTAATTACTTTCTAAGACTTCTTGTCCCTCCCTGGATCCCACGCTAGTTAGAAACGTCTTAGGTTATCCATTTAATCGATTTAAATCCCATGACTGTCGATTTTTCTATTCTTTGTTGTTTACTAATATATCTCTTGTTTAGATTAGTAGATTTACATATAGGTTTAGTTACATATAGGTTTAGTTTCATTCTTCAGCCAAACCATTCCATATGCTATTCTTTATAATGCATCAAAATCTATCAATCAATCAATAAATTTGGACATTTATTCATTAATCTGGTCATGGTGGTAAATACATATTTTGGTCGATGGTTTTAGGTCACTGAGCGGAATCAGAACTTAACCCTTTGGTAATGAAACTGATTAAACCATATTTAGCCTATTTGGGTCATTTTACAGAAATGTCCACTTTTGTGTCCCTAGACTTTAAAGGGCTGTTGCATTTTAAAAGTCCTCAAATTTAGGGATTTATTTACATTTTAAGACAAAACAACATGATATTTGAACAATTATACTGTAATGCCGGGTGCAGCGTGAAGGATGAGACACGGATCCTTGGCTCTTGCAACAGACGACACAGCTTTATTTATACAATAGCGCAGGGAGCGCACGAATAACACGTAACCCATACACACAACGGGTAGACTCAGACAACGATGAGCACAAGACACTGAGCGAACGCACATTAAATAGACAGACCACATAAGCCCCGCGTGATTATGAGACGAGCCACAGGTGAAACGGATAATCACAAGACACACCCGCATCCACGGAGATACACTGACGCAGACGAGTAGTCGTAGACAACGTGAACACACACCCCAAAGGGAGGGTTCGGGGACCGAAACGTGACATATACCTTTTTGAACCACTTATGAGTCAGTTTTGTCAAGTATGTCACCATACATACTTGACAAACGTTGTTTCAACGTTGAAACAACAACAGACAGTATTTCAACTATATTTCAACCACATTTCAACGTTGAAGGTCGGTTGTGTGCCAGCTGGGTATTATTTTAATATACAAAGCCATGCTGATGACATCATTTTGTTTCCTCTCTGAAGATTAATGAAAACAGACACTTTAGCCCTATCCGGACAGGATTAGTTTTTCAGGGGGACGTCTGTGAAAAATATTTCACCCTTGTACTCAGTGATAAAACTCTTGCATCCGGACAGCAATTGAAAAAACAGGAGGACCCGTGAGTTTTTGGCTTTCTCGGTCACATGACATCGCCTTGTCACGTGATAGCATGTTTAATAATGTCACACTGCCAACTCTGATGATTCCTTTTTAACTTTTAACTTTACTACTGTTCAGTTCAGCATTTAAGATCTCCGTTTAAGTTAAGCTATTTTGTTAAACCAATACAGAAAACACATTATAAAAAATCGCTAATTAATGTAAATAGCTAAATAAATCCGTTAAATAAAATAAAATAAATCCATTAAAAAATCCAGTAAATCCATTTTCGCTCGCCGCTGTCTTTACGTGGATCTCCGTGAAAACGCGCGCCCAACGTGTAACTACGGTGCGTGGCAGTGGACATATAGCTGTTTTATTAAACGCGAGGTGATGTCTGCATGTATAAACTCAGACGTGTGGATCCGGACGGGACTAAAATTACCAGACGACCACGGAGTACAGCGAAAAACAGTAGGTAATTCCGCCTGTAATTTTCTCTGAGGACGTCTGAGAAAAACACGGACATGCTCGTTCCGGACGGGATTAAAATCACAGAGGACCCCCCGTAAAAGAGAAAATTACCCCAGGACCCCCTGAGAAACTAATCCCGTCCGGATAGGGCTGTCATTTTTCATTTTTTATACATTTTATCATCTACCCTAAGATTACAGTGCAAGTCACTGGTATGCCCTACTTTAATGTTTGGAAAATTAATATAGAATAATAAAAATTGATTAATTTATACATAATTTAGTGAGTAGTTCATGACTGTCAACATGTGGTTTGATTCCCTGTGGCAGCTATTTTGTAAAATAGGTTTGTTATGACAGTTGTCACTGGTGTTACCATCACTGGTATTACAATCCTGATGGGTAACGGTACATGAAATCTTCAAATAAATGTACAAAAAAGGCAAAAGGCCATTTAGGTGTACATTGTTATTATAACCAATTAGTACAGTAATAATGTAGTATAATTTAAAATCCTAAAAAAAAAATTTAGGTAGTAAAAATGTCCACCTGTCAAAAGTGGACGTTTTTGTAGAATGACCCATTTCTGTTATCACAATATTGGTTCCTGAGTAATCATCGTGCCCCGTTCATAATTCATAAATAACCAGTGTATTCGCTACAGAAACGTCGTCAGAAGATTAAATAGTCTATAGCTGTCAAGTTTTAATGTTCTATAATAATACGAAAAAAGAATTTGGTTCAGCAGTAACCAAAGATTAAACAATAACCTGTGCTGAATATGAATGCACGTAGTACATATTGCTAATTGATTCTCACGTAACATTTAGCACCGCATGCAATGACATACTAGATTATTTAGTCATTAATATCGCAAAGTTTATAAAATACTTTATCGCCTCACTTGCTTTGACGAGTCGTCCTCTTCTATGGCCAAACTGTGATAACTACATGAGTCTCTCTCCCGACGTCTTTTTATAATATCTGGGTTGTAGGGTATGGTCTGGTGGGAGGGGCTTGGACTCGCGACGACAGTTTCAGTTTTTGCTTTCAGTTCTGTTGAGAGATCCACTCGTTCGATGCAAATAGTGTGTATGCCTATATCACGGTAGGCTATTCACACTATTTGTAATTTACATACTGTAATTAACAGTTTAATGCGCACACAATTGTGGAGTTTGGCACACGCTATATCCAGTGCGCTTTTACATTTTCTCGCTGAAGTTGCTGCTGACAGGTGTTGCTGCGCGGCTCACAGTTACGTCACCACTCTGGCACTTGGCGACATTCACCGGTAATTCACCGCGGTCAAGCTATTCGCGCTGTTAGGATTCATCCGTGCTTTAAATCCTATTGCGCCTATATGCTTCATTATACGGTATTTCGCTGCTCACCGCATACTGAGGCTGTCTAGAAACACTTTGCTATTATTTAAAGAGCTTTCTCTACATTCATAAATACCAGTGGCGTGCACAGACATTTTGGGGGGGCAAGTGCTTTTTTTTTATAAAAAAATTACAAGCGCATGTTGAATGAAATTTGACTTTTATTTGTAACATTCTCTAAACGTGAGTTTTCAATGGAAAAAAGTCACACCACCAACTGATAAAATCCATATCCAATATTAACTATATACAGTCATTGTTAAGTCCTTCAGTTAACTTCTGTTTACCCTCCACTGTCTGCAGGCCTTGTTGCATATATTTTACAATTTAAATCAATATAGGCCTACAATTAAGACAGTAAAAAGACCAAAAAGTACGAGAAGGAGTTATAGGCTACTGAGTGTTTTCATTACATGAATGCAGATGGGCATTTTTCACAGGTAATGGGGAACTTCCTGTTTCTTCTTTCACAAATTAATGTGTTCATTTATGTTGTCTAACAAAACCTATACAACAGAAAACGTTCAGCTTAACGCATAGATTTGCAAACTCTACCTTAATTATTTGTATGTTGTCGTGATCACGTTATCTATCATTGATTTGGGCTAAAGCGACTAGTTTATCAGGTGACCATCGGCTAAAAATGCTTAGTAATTTGGTGCTGTATGAGACATTTTACAGCACAAGAAAATGATTTCACGTTGGGCTTAGAGGGCACACGGTAGATTTGACTTGATGTGTATGTGACCTGGCTGGTGGGGCACCGGAGAAGAAGTCCATCTGTGACCGTGTGTGCTGTGCTGAAGACGCTTCCTTCCACTCGCTGAACTGAACTGCTGCTGCAGCGCATCTGGTGTGACAAAGGAAGAGAGAGGTCGGGTGTGTGCGAGGTGGTGGCTTATTTCAGGGCATTGTTTTTAATCGCTCAGGTTTTCAAAAGATCATTTTAAACCGACCTCAGTAAAATGATAATAATAATAATAATAATAATAAAACGAAGTTTCAAAAGGGCACTTTCGTTGATAAAGGGCAGAGTTGGTGGTACTTTAGCACCACCTGAGGTCTATGTGTGCACGCCACTGATAAATACATTATTTGATTTAACTATTTTACTTGCATCATTAAACACAATTAGTAATGTCGGTAAATTAGTAAATCGGTCCTCCGCGCCGGTTCCTGTCCCCACGACCCGGAGGGGGTCGTCCCTGCCGGTTCCTGTCCCCGCTGCCCGTCTGCAGACACCCCCTCTCCTAGCTGTCACACCGGGTTCCCTCGTGTCTGTGTTCCTTGCCCGTTGATCCCGCCCTGCTCGTTTGTCCCTATGATTTCCTATTGTCTGCCACGCCCCTGTCGTCATTGTGATCACCGGTTCCTTGTTTAGGTTCTGTGTATTTATAATCCCTGAGTCTCTCATGTCTTTGTCGGATATTCGTGGTATGTTCTAGTTTTGTTGCTATCGCCCGTTGATCTTGTGTTCTGTGTCTCCCTGCCTTGTTAACGTTTCCTTGTTTTCGTTATGCCTGTGTACCTTTGTTATTCGGACTGCCCTCCCGTTATGACCCCGGATTGCTTTAGTGACGACGATGATGGAATGTCCTGTAATAAATCTCGCTCATCTCAGCATTTGTGTCCGTCCCCTCGCTACAGAGCGCATGCTGCGTTACACATACTCTTATGCAGCAGTAGAATTGTATTGGCATTAGGTGAGATTTTTGAGAAACTGATTTTCAATCATCATGAATGAATGATGATTTTTAATGTGAATGCTAATGGAACGTTCTTTTACATATATACATTAGTTTACTATCCTAATTTCTTGTTTCTAAGCTTAACCACAGACTTTGTGAAGTGCTGCAGATTGAAAGAAGTGTCACAGCAGCCTATCATCCTCAAACAAATGGCCTGGATGAAAAAACAAATGACAACATAAAGCGGTATGTTTTGTTTGTTGCAGAGCCAGGGTGACACCTTGATCAGTTATGTTTTAATTATTAAATATATTTTGCTATATCACTGATTCAAGCCCCACTACCACCAAGTTGCCTCAGTTCGGCCTTTGACCAAGACCCCTTTTGCTTCAGTTGCTCACAATTGGTTAATGGTGTCTGCTAAATGCTGTATATGAAATGATTTAAGGTGTTTTTTTATATAGGTACATTATAACAACCATTATTATTATGAATTATTTATTTTTACAATTTAGAGCCCTAAAGAAACTGGTAAACAGCAGAGTGACTGGGACGTCTACCTAGATGCCACCTTGTTTTCACTGCACTCGAATGTCCACACCACCACCAAGCACTCACAGTTCCTCTTAATGTGTGGAAGAGAAGCAGTGTTCCCGTCAGAGGTTCCTGTTGATGTGCCAGTAAGTGCATAATACATTTACTCTTCCATAGTTATTTACTCTTAGTTTTAATTTATTTTTGTGTATCATTAGCTGTTTTACCTGTTAACAAGTATCATTCTTAACCTGTGTTAATGGAAGTGTTGTTTCTTAGTTGCAAACATTCCTGTGCACATATTACACATACAAGGAAATAAACTGGCGTAAAGCAGTATTAACCAGTTGTAATGCAGCTCGCGCTGCGGAGCAAGGAGGTGGACACAAATGCTGAGAAGAATGAGATTTGTAATAGGGAATTCCATAATCGAAGTCGTAGTCACAAGCTGGGGTCAAAATGGGTGAGCCATCCATGTTAGGCATGACGAAACAGGCAGATAATAAACCAAGGCAGGGCAACACAGAACAGAGAATAAAACAACAGAGACAATAAACACCAGAACTGAGAATAGCGAGGAACATGAATCAACAAGAGAACAACCACAAGGGAACGAATAACCGACAACGGGCTAAAGAAACACAGGGACTATAAGATGGCGCCAGTGTGTTTTTCGGCGTGCCGTCTCTTCGTATCTGTTCTGTGTTTGTTGGTTTTATGTGTATTACTGTGGTGCGGCAGTGCTTATAGCGCTCCAATTTTACTTGTGTATGATCGGGAAACGCTAATCAACATTCGTAATTCTATGGTGGATCTCTGGGACGTGGCTCAAGGGGGACAGAGTGGATTTCACTCCCGCACTCCTCCGCTTTGGCCTAGGGAGGTGTGTCGCTACACCTGCCCGGTTTACAGTGGGAAGCAGCGCAGGAGAAGGGGAAAACGTGGAGGCGTCCTCGTGAGACGAAGAAACTGCTCGGGCAGCAAGGAGGAGCTTGTGTGCAGGCCTACACCCCCGAGCGGTGTCTCTACATCTCGAACCACGCTACACATGGCTGGTACCCGTGATTCCCCCGCAGCCCAATGCTCCCCTTCCACCATGGCGGAGACTCCGAGTGAGAAACAGAGGAGTGGATCCCGGAAATCACAGAACTCTGGAGCGCGTGCCGCTGCCGCAGTCTCACGCCGTGTCTGTCCACATGGGGCTGGTGAATGCACGCTCCGTCTACAGTAAGACATTTGTATTAAATGACTTTTTTACCTCTCGCAGCTTGGACTTGCTGTTTTTAACTGAGACTTGGCTTACAGCTGGCGACTCAGCCCCCTTAGTGGAGCTCTGCCCAATAGACTGCGGTTTTCTTAGTTTACCGCGCAATACGGGCAGAGGCGGTGGAGTAGCAGTGGTTTTTAAGCAGCGGTTCAGGTGCCAAATGCTGAATGTTGGGACTTTTAAAAGTTTTGAAGTTTTGGTTTTCAAATCACATTCTGTTCTTCCTTTACTCTGTGCAGTTGTGTACCGTCCCCCTAAACCACACATAGACTTTATCACTGAGTTTGCAGAATTTCTGGCAATGATTATACAATTGTCTGACAGGATTTTGCTTGTTGGTGATTTTAATATTCATGTTTGTTGCCCTGATAAGTATCAGGTAAATGCGTTTAAACAGCTGCTGGAATCATTCAGTTTTATTCAACATATTCATAAACCCACCCATGTGAAAGGACATACATTAGATCTGGTTTTCTCATCTGGTTTTGACATAGATAAATTAGATATTGAAGAGGCTGTTGTCTCAGATCATATGCCAGTGGTTTTTAGCTCAACCTTTTTTGCACATTTTCCCTATCCTGTTTTTAGGGCACTGGTTAAGGATTGTCACTCCTTCGACGGCCCAGGATTTTATCACTACCTTCTCTGATACGGTAAAATGGCCCAGTTGTGGTCAGACAGATGGGAATGTTGATGAGTTGGTAGATTCTTTTAATTATAACTGTGTTTCTGTTCTGGACGTCATTGCCCCTAAGAAATTTAAACGCTTTAAACCAAAAAATCAGCCATGGTTAAGTTCAGTCACTCAGGAAATCAGACAGGCTTGTAGAAGAGCAGAGCGTAAGTGGAAAAAGGACAGACCTCAAGTTAGTTTGGACATTTTGAAGGCCTGCCTGCTGTTAAGTCTGCAAGAGAAACGTATTTCTCTAGTTTAATTGCCAAAAATCTCAATAGGCCCAAAGTATTGTTTAGTACAATTAATTCTGTACTGAAACCATTACCCGAGGCTGGATATGTCCCGTCCCATAGCCTGTGCGAAGAGTTCTTAAACTTTTTTGTTGAGAAAATTGAAAAAATTAGATCTAGCATAACTGACATGGGTTTTGAATCTCCTCTACCATCCCCATGCATTAGTGTGTTTAAAGAGTTTGAGACTGTTACTTTATCGGAACTATCAGATTTGGTGCAAAAAACTAAGCCAACAACCTCCTCACTTGATGTGATGCCCCCAAAATTGCTTGGGGAGACATTTGATATTTTGGGACCACTTGTCCTGGATATCATTAATGTCTCTAATTACTGTTCGGTTCCAGTAAGCTTCAAACATGCTGTAGTTACACCACTGCTAAAAAAGCCTAATCTTGATGCTGCAGTGGTTAGTAACTACAGGCCTATTTCTAAATTACCATTCTTAGCTAAGCTGCTTGAAAAAATTGTATATTCTCAGCTTTTACCATTTTTAAGTAAATGTGGTATTTTTGAGATTTTTCAATCTGGTTTTAAGGCAAAGCACAGCACTGAATCTGCTCTTTTAAGGGTCACCAATGACCTACTAGTCACCGTTGATCAAGGTAATTGTGCCATCCTCATTTTATTGGATCTTAGCTCAGCTTTTGATATTGTTGATCATGGCATACTAATTGGTCATTTAGAGAAGTGGGCAGGGTTGCAAGGAGAGGCCCTGAATTGGTTCAGGTCCTATCTCAAGAATAGAACCTTTTCAGTGAATTTTAGTAATAGCTCATCTTCCTCTGCGAATGTCTCATGTGGTGTTCCACAAGGATCTATATTAGGGCCTGTCGTGCTTTGATCCTCTTTCACCTAGCACAGCATGCTCGTTGATTGCAAGAGAAAACATTACCAGTCTTGTCTTTATCCTTTTATTAAATGTATACAAAAATACAGAGCGCTCTGGAGAGAACACACACAAGCCTATCTACTCTACCCTATGGCTCTGTGCGCAGGTCTCTGCCTGACACATTTTCGTCCTGTTCTATATAGTGTGGCCTGGGTATAAGCCCCCCCGTTTCTTTTGGACTTTCCCTAACCTAGCCTCTTAGACAAAGGCTGATTGTCTAAGACATTCACAATCCGCTGAGCTCATCTTGTTTTTTCCCTAAATCTTACAATGACTTTTGCCAATTATGATTTTCACAGACTTAATAGTGGTTCCATAGATAGGAGTTGCACGTAGATCACATACGTTAAACATACAGATGTTTCCTTACTAAGAGTGGGAGAGAGGCCTTCGCTTCCTGGTCCTGTCAAACTGATATACGTTCTTATTCTTCTTCTTAAGCATCCTGTTCTTTTAGAAAACGACAGGCATTTGGAATATGGGACAGAGCATACAGGCCTTTTCTCAGACACACTTGATAATTAGCTATTTGATTAATACTATACTGTAAGCAAAACATAAAGTGATTAATATTAGAAGTTTAATTAATACTTTAAGACTGGTCAAATTATATATGGATTATGATAAACTGCTTGATCAATACTGTAATGTAAACAATATATGAAGGGATTAAAATGTAAATCTCAACAATTCCCCCTTTTTGATCTCTAAATAGATCAAACTTTAGGTTAATCCAAAACTACCTTCTCATCTTCTGACTCCAACAATGACATCATACCCAATCATCTTTGTGGATCCTCCTTCTCAATCTTACTGCTGATTAAGCTTCCCACTAAGCTTCTTCTACATTGGAATATACCAACATCCACATGTAATCATAATAGCCTAAAATATACCCACAGAAGTTAACACAGACATAATAAGACCTTTATATTTTCCAAATTGTCCTTCCAACCAGTCAGTAACCAAATATTGTCTCCTGCATACCCTGTAGTTAATTCAATTATCTGCTGTCGGTTCCATTTAGTATAATGTGATCGGATGCCTTATATAATTTCTGATGTATTAGCTGCGAGTGTTGGTCCCGGTGTTGGGACAGGTCTTAATAAGGCCTGAGGTGTCTGAGCCCGATTGGCCCACTCCTATGAACTAGTCTTGACACTCTTGCCCCGTTAAAATCCCATATGGTCCACTTCTCACGTACTGCCCCCTGGTACACATCTGAGCTTCGGCTCTTAAAGGCCAAAGGGCGACAACTCGAGCGATTGTTTTGCAAAACTGGTTTGTCCATTCACAGGGACATGTACAAGGACCACATGATTCATTATAAGGATTCTTTATCTTGAGCTAAATCTGACTACTATAATGGTTTAATTGTTTCTATGAAAGGTGACACTAGATCACTGTATGCACTTTATAACAAAACTGTTCAAGGCCCGGACTCCATTCCACCGCATCTCTGTACTACCACCTTGTGTAATTCTCTAATGTCATTTTTCAATGAGAAAATAGAGACTATCTATAAATCTTTTAGAGCTCAGCCGGTAACTGTAACTGTTCTTGAACCACCCAACTCTCCCCAACCGTCTCCTACATTTCCTAGATTAGTGTCCGACTCCTCTCTTTCTCCAACTCATTTGTCATCTTTCTTTCTTCCTTCTATTTCGGAACTCTCTAATCTCATCTCTAAAGCTAAGCAATCCACCTGCACACTGGACCCTCTTATTACTGCTATCATTCCCTCCTCTCTCACGACTGGGATTGTACCAACAGCTTTTAAAACTGCAGCTATTACCCCGATTTTGAAAAAACCTGGTGCTGATCCGACTGATTTTAATAACTTACGCCCTATCTCCAATCTGCCATTTCTGTCAAAAATACTGGAGAAAGTAGTTTCAAGAACACCATCCTTCCATCACATCACTCCTGTTCTGCACCAGCTACACTGGCTCCCAGTTACACAACGCATACAATACAAAATCCTTCTCCTCACTTTCAAAGCAATTCATAATCTCGCACCTCCATATATATTAGACCTTATTAACATCACCTCTCACTCTCGATCACTGAGATCGTCTGCTTCTACACACCTGTCTGTCCCCATTACACACCTCAGCACCATGGGCGGTCGGGCGTTCAGTAGCTCCGCCCCTAGATTGTGGAATGCTTTTCCCCCAGACTTGAGAAACTCTCAATCAATCATACATTTTAAGTCAGGTCTCAAAACTCATCTTTTTAAATCTGCTTATAACTGCTGATCTCTATGGTCTGTTCATTCATTTATTCATTTTTATTGTTATATCTTATTTTATTTTATTATCTGCCGCTTTTACTCTATTATTTCTGTTTTTTGCTTCATGTAAGGTGACCTTGAGTGCCAGAAAGGCGCCGTTAAATAAAATGTATTATTATTATTATTACTCCTATTACTAGATATACGGCACGCGACCTGTGCTGGGGATGTGCTAGTACTACAGATGAAACATCCCAATTAGTAACTAGTTTTTTGGTAGGATGTGCGTCTCTCTGAGAAAATAATGCTAACCCTTGAACTTTATACTTGCTAAATGACCGTTCCAGCCGGCCAGTAGTAGGATTGTCAACTCCTGAAGCTTTTATGTGAAACTCTCCAAGCAAACTCAAATTATGCAGTTTCCATTAAAACAATATTGGCTTTGACCCACCATAGACCCACATAGACAGGGGGCAGTCCCCTGTAAGATCCTGGTGACCCACCATGCTGTTAAATACTAACAATCACACTGCTACTACTTTCAATAAAAATACAAAAACATATAGTCAAATAAACAATGTTACACAAGGCCTGTAAAACAACATTAGAAAATATTACTAAAAATCCAAATCCATCACAAAACTTTTACTCCATCTCTGCCAGCGTCATCTATTCTTCTGCCCGCGTTGGAGGTGAGGATAGACTGTCCTCCTGATGTACCTCTGCTCTCGGGTAAATTATTCTGACCCGTTGCTTGAGAGCTCCGTATCTCGGCGCGCTGGTTCTGATGCTCAGCACCGGCTGAGGTTGTATCACGTTTCTCCTTTGCCCTTCAGTAGGACGGAGTGTGATGTTCCCTTCAGTGACCTCGACTGGACTGGTCCACCTGGGCTCTGACCACTTCCTTTGATGACCTTGAGCCGGACCCATTTGGTGACGGGCAGGTCTGCTCATGATGTTGGTTCTGACTCCTCTCCTTGTACCTGAACAGAATAAGCTTCACAAATTGCTTTTTAGTACATTGTAACCTTCTTTGTACGACCCCGAGTGTACCTGTCCGGTTTCGCAAGTGCATTGGGGGACCCCCGAAAACTTCTCACTGTCATGAGCTCAAACGGAGTGAATCCTGCAACAAAATTCACTGAAGATCTTCTGGCCAACCATACAAATACATTTGTGCACATACCTTTACCTTTATACTTACCATTTATAATTTTCACTTTAACCTGAGATTGAGAATGATAAACCAACCCATATTTGTGTCTCAAACCCAAATTTTGTTCCACAAATTTTAGCTCCTAGCTAGTGAAGTGCATCCCATTATCTGAGCACACTTAATTTAGTAAACAATGGTGCAGTATCCAGTAATTTTATCAACATTTTGCAGACTGACTTAAAGTCCTCTGCCCTGGTGGAAATGCTTCTACCCAACCTGAGAATTTATCCACAACCTCTAACAAATACCTTAGTCCTGTATTTGTATTAACATATCCATGTAGTCAATCTGAATTTCTTCTCCTACATCCATTGCATATGTATATAATCTTACATATGTGTATTTCCTTACACTATTCCCTGCTGCTGTAACAATGCAAATTTCCTCACTGAGTGATTAACAAAGAATTATCATATCCTATCTTATCTTAGCTCCTGTGGTCCAGGGAACTTGCTTAGACCTGGTCTTAAAGCACCACAGCTTTTCTGCACATTTCAAATATCACATTACTCTCTCCAGTCTGCTATTACGTCAGTATAGGTGCCATCAGTAACTAAAATGTTCCTTCATGTATTTTTACCCACGTGCTACCCTGTGTGCCTCAGTTCACACTGGTTTGATCAATAGACTCTGTACCCCGTTTGGTCCTTCCCAGACTTCCTTATCTCTTACCATCTTTGTTCAACAATGCCATTTTATTTTATTTCATTAATTAATTTATTTATTTAATTTTTTTCTGGGGTAGATTTTTCCTGTAGTTTAAGTAGCTCTGGGTCCTGTGGTAGAAGAGATCACTCCTCGTCTGCCCTGCAAACCATCTGTTGGGCTCCTGTGACACAACCTGCTTGCCTGTGTCTCTCAGCTCGCCCCCCTTTTGATATCCTGTAACTGTGTGTGTGCGACTTCTGCTTCATGCTGTGTGCAGTCTAACAGGAAGTTGACTTCCTCACCCCCTTTTCCTGAAATCACATTCAGGACTGTGTTTCAGAAACTTCTAAGAATGGTACGTTTTAATCAGCAACTGCCAAGTCCACGGCCTGTGCCAATGCCTGTTTTAGTTTAATGTATTGTCTTTCTCTGTAGTGGCGAAATACTATGAATTTAATAAACTAGGTATTAAAAGATTTAAATTAGCTCACTCTTCAGAAAGTTAGTTGTTACCCAATGCCTTGCTGTACTCTGTAAAAAAATATTTTTGACTTTGTAAATATAATTAAGTTCATTTAAGTACTATCTAAAAGAATAATATATTCCCGGCTGGTGACTTAAGAATCTTACATAAAATTATATACAATACTTGGTGTTTCTTTATAATAGTTTGTCTTCAAATACATTTGTATATTTTAGTCTAAATAGCAAAGTAAACAATAAACATTTTGTAGTTAAATACACTGAAATTATGAGTAAACATTACTTAAATATATACTTTGTTAAATTTACTTGCTGTTTCTACGTGGAAAAACTTTCCTGTTTTTTTTTTTTTTTTTTTTTTTTTTAGTAAACCATACTCCAAATTTTTCAGTGTACTGGCTCTCCTTATCATGCTTACCTACTCCTTTCCCATGTGACCAGTGTGTGAAGCTAATGAGATGTGTGGAGTGGCTGAATCTCCCATCATATACCAGCACTGCTGGGCATGTCTCAGCTTTACAGGGGTTGCAGCACCCCCAGGCCCCAGTAGCTGTTCCTCAAATTCCTCCCCATGAATTGGATCCCCTCCTGTGTCATAAAACAATATAACATGAAGTGGGTCGGGTGGCAGGACATTCAATCAAAGTGATCCGGCTTCTAGGAAATGAACTGGGAGTGGACGCCCCTCGCGGTTCATGAGTGAGGCTTCAGGAAACCCCTGCAGATAGCAACCATGGAGGCCAGTCTGTGGACATCAGGTGTCTGCTGTCTGTGAACAGTGCATTTGTAATGTCTCTTCCACAGGTTAACAGGTGCAGTCTTTGATCTCAGGAACCTGTGTTTAGTGGCCTGCTTGCCGCATTGTACAGTCATTATAACAGTTCTGTGCAGACTTTGATATTCTCCAGCCAGAAATGATAGTCTTTGAGTACCGCCAGTGAGGGACAACATAGGGTTTGCCGTAGCTTTGCTGTCCGAGTTCTCATCAGGGCCCCGCCATTGCCCTGGTGCTGCTGAAGGGTTTGTTGCTGGACCTCTGACCTCTGGCCCTCCTTCATCCTACGGTTCTGTGGGGACTCTTTTTCGCCCAATGACTCTCCTGAACAGAAAGAGAACATCCACCCCACCTGCCACAACGAAGTTGCCAGGATCACTGTGACCTTCCTTGCCCCTTCCCAAAACCCCTTCTTCTAAAATTTAGGTTAAACCCAAACTGTTGATACTACTGCATAAAATAATACACTTAGGGGACATATTGAGGTCTCTGGGGCGGACCCCCGCTCTGAGGGCTGTTGTAGTGCAACAACATGCTCAGAGACATTTCATCTCTGCCCAGCTTCAAGAAGAGTCTCAAAACCTTCCTGTTTAAATCTGCTTTTAATTAAGAAACTCCAACTCTGTTCTAATTGCCATCTTATTTACTTTATTGCAATATTTTCTAGTATTTTATAATTTGTCACTTTATTACATTATTTTATTAGGTTTGATTCCTTTTTATCTTTAATTTCTTTTAACATTTTCTTTTTGTCTTTAATCCCTTTTAATATTTCTTTTTTTATTATTATTTATTTATTCTATAAAACACTTAAGAGTTGCATGTATGCATGAAAGGTGCTATACAAATACAGATTATTATTATTAATTGTTCCCTAGTCACTTTAACTGGCATCAGGTTCCTCATATTGAACTGACAACTCACAGACCCATTCCAAAAATTAGAAAAACATGGAAACATTGATTAATATCCAAAAAACTACTTTCATGGATTATATATTCAGGGCCCGCAGTGTAAACGATTTCAAGTATTTATTTTTTTTTATGTTTATTTATTATTATAATTACCCCTCCTCTAAGTCTCCCAGAGCCAAGCTCTTTCCTGCTGACAGCTTGTCCAGTTTAACTAGCCAACTGCCTCCTCCCTCACTGAGAGTCGGTCAGACAGGGCAGTGACGTCAGTCAATGGCAGAGGCTGATATTCTCCAAGGCCAGTGGGCCTGTGCACAAATGGCATGTTTAAAACTTCCTATAATTTTGATTCACTTTTCCTAGATCTAGTGCCCTGGTACGGGCCTACAGACTCATCAACTCAGAACACTCTAGTGCAAAATGCTGGAGTGAGAGAAGCTGTTCTGTGACATTACGTCATTCTTCTCTGGCTTCTATAAGTTCCTCTGCTAGGGAAACACTTCCTGACTTCAAACCATTGCCCCCATAGTTTCTCTCTCTGACATATTATCTTCACTCTCTTCACTTACCCCCGTGTGTGTGCTATATATAACTAACTCCATCCAAGTCCCTTCTAAAACGCAGTTAACACTTTTTACCCCACGGCACGAGTTCCCTTTTTCTAGTCTTAAGTATTAATATCTAGTATCAAGGGGCGGCTCGCGCTTTTTAAACTCAACGACGTCGGTTTTATCTATTAGTACAGTTTCTACTATTACATTAATTCCTGAATAAATTCCTTTTGCTGCACGTTTATGTGTCTCAGATCTAAATCTTTTTAGATCTTCCGCGTTTGATAATTTTGCGAGTTAAACGTGCGCACTTTTAACCAGTCGGTCTATTTTCCGAAGATGTAACGATTCTCGGTTAGGAGGCGGATGCAAATACACGAATGAAATGTAACTTTTAGAGCGGCGGGAATGCTTGTCTAAGCACACTGTCCTCACGCGACAGGTGCACGCGCGGCGAGGCACTTTTTCTCAAAACGTCCAACTAAGATTGATTACTTTTACTAAATACAGAGGAAGGACAAAACCAAGGCATAACGTACACACAAACCAATCTACAAAAAACAATCCTCATTTCAACACCCACTTACAATTCTAGAACTAGAAAACTAGAACACCTCAGACAAAGAACAGACTATACTATTTGTTTAACAACGAAGGAAGAAATTGAACAGAAGACTCAGCCAATATATAGATGGGATACAGAGAAACCACTAACATTTAACAGGGCAAACCCAACAACCAATTAAAATATAAAAGACCGTCAGCATATCAAACCCAACTAATCAACACAATAAACGACACACGCACTAATTGACAACCAGACTTGATTTATGATCCCTAAGGTGTAGTCTGAGACCAAAACAAACTACAACGTAGACGAAAAGAACTCATACGAACGCCGGACCAACGAATGAAAACACTTAACCAAACACAATATGTGAACCTCAAAGGTATAGTCAGACTAGGGGAAGGCCTGAAACGTAGACGACACTCAAACAATGACAATATATGAATAAAACAGACTTAATTTAGATACGAAACATGAGGGAATGGCAATAGCATGACAACACTACACAAACATGGCATGAAATAATTCACACAGTACAACTACATAAACTGATGAAGGGAAACTTAAACCAACGCACATAATCAAGTACACAAATCAATCAACTTAGATGCATAGACATCACATTAACAGAGAACGATACCGGAGTCGCAAGGACTCATGGGAAGCAGCGCTGTCCCCCATTGGACCGACGCCTCAATATAAAAATATACAACACTAATAGTTGAAATTAGCCATAATCTCCGAACCGTCAGAACACATATTTCAACGCTACGGTTATACTTAAACTATGATCATGAATGCCAGACACCTGCTCTAGTGCTATATGAACCGATAAGAATATATTTGTGTTAACTAAATAAGTTACATACACTGAAAGCTGACAACATTGCAAACACTCATTTTAAGAAACACTCATTTCAAAACTCATACATTTGGGCTGCAGCGGGGTGATAACGAAAGGTTCTTCAATCAATATGCACAACCAGAACAACTCTTCATGCGCACTGTGCAGTGGTCCGACTCAAACAGGCCCCACCCCTACCAATCATAAACTTAACATATTCAGTTATCTTTTACTTACTACATGATCATTGCAATGCCTATTTCAGCTCAATATTGATAACAACTAGTTATATTTAGTAATGGCAATATATATATATATATATTTTTTATAAAACATGAAATAATAATTAATGATTACTAAAAGAATTAATTAAAACCAAACCTGGGTGTACAGTGCACGGTCCTATCTTGGTCACCCAAACTTTTTAATGTCGCATACCAGCCAGCCACTTCTTATGATTTTCTTCAATAGTATAAATCACTTTACTGGTCATATTCATCTGTTCCTCTAAAGTATTTAATTCTACGTCAAACTGTTTTGTATGACTTCTGCATTTCCTCACATGTTGATAAAAAAACACAGATACTCACCTGAAGTTTTAAATATAGAATAAGAGTTCTGTTCTGACACCACGAGGTTTTACCACCCTCAATCAATTCAGGTTATTTGTCCGGCTTTTTGCTTTGTCCAAATTAAGTCTATTTATGGATTCCTCCGGTCCAAAGGTCAACTCAAAACCTAGCTCGCGGGGACTCGAACCCCTGCGTATCCCAATCGTCTCGTCAAACGAAAGGTTCGGTTCGCCAAACCACGGAAATAAAGCAACTTAAGTCGGTAGGGACTCAAACCCTTTTTACCTTAGGGACTGAAACCCTATTCCTTGGTTACAACTTTTAAATCATATACTTTTACCTTTTTAGACAAAAGACTGGATTTAATTTAGAATCATCCAAGTACTGTCAGTTCACCACAATTTGATTACAATTCAATTTTGCAGATTTAGTGTTTAACTGGCTCTGCCTTACCAATGTTCTTGTGCCGGCACGGACGAACTGACAGTCATTAGATGAGAAAAAAAAGTTCCAAAATATCCTGCAATCACGTCGGGCGTCACCAATTGTCGTGCTTTGATCCTCTTTCACCTAGCACAGCATGCTCGTTGATTGCAAGAGAAAACATTACCAGTCTTGTCTTTATCCTTTTATTAAATGTATACAAAAATACAGAGCGCTCTGGAGAGAACACACACAAGCCTATCTACTCTACCCTATGGCTCTGTGCGCAGGTCTCTGCCTGACACATTTTCGTCCTGTTCTATATAGTGTGGCCTGGGTATAAGCCCCCCCGTTTCTTTTGGACTTTCCCTAACCTAGCCTCTTAGACAAAGGCTGATTGTCTAAGACATTCACAATCCGCTGAGCTCATCTTGTTTTTTCCCTAAATCTTACAATGACTTTTGCCAATTATGATTTTCACAGACTTAATAGTGGTTCCATAGATAGGAGTTGCACGTAGATCACATACGTTAAACATACAGATGTTTCCTTACTAAGAGTGGGAGAGAGGCCTTCGCTTCCTGGTCCTGTCAAACTGATATACGTTCTTATTCTTCTTCTTAAGCATCCTGTTCTTTTAGAAAACGACAGGCATTTGGAATATGGGACAGAGCATACAGGCCTTTTCTCAGACACACTTGATAATTAGCTATTTGATTAATACTATACTGTAAGCAAAACATAAAGTGATTAATATTAGAAGTTTAATTAATACTTTAAGACTGGTCAAATTATATATGGATTATGATAAGCTGCTTGATCAATACTGTAATGTAAACAATATATGAAGGGATTAAAATGTAAATCTCAACAGGCCCCTCCTCTTTTCTCTATATTTGTTACCATTAGGTCATATCATCAGGAAGCACAATGTCAGCTTTCACCTTTATACTGATGATATACAGCTTTATATTCCAATTAGACCAAATGATAATCGCTCCTTGGCTTCTCTTTGCAACTGTCTGGAAGACATTAAGAAATGGATGTCAGTTAATTTTCTTCATCTGAATGAAGGCAAGTCTGAGGTCATTATTTTTGGTGGTGGTCATGATGCTGATAGTGGGTCTGTCTCAAAACCTAGTGAGCTCTCTACATAGACAGCATCTTACGTCATAGGATGCGCGTTCCCGAGAAGTAGGCTGTCCCAATTCTTAGATACCTTAAAATGCTGTCTACTAAGATATCTTAATCTGACCCTGTAATAAGTGAGCATTAGACCTGTCCTCAGCCGGTAAGGCAATCCCATGATGCAACGCAGGGCAGCACGGCGCAGAAAAACTTTTTTCATCATGGCGGGAAGAAGGACGGCCAGCGGCGAAGTCATTTTCAAATGTAAGTTATGTAAGTTTTATAGCGTAAGTGTGGTATTTTATGGGTTTTCTTGGCATAACAGAACACAAATTAGCGATTTATTGGGTTAGTCGGTGGCCTTTTTCCAGTTTTTTATATATCGATGCGTTAGCATTTATGCTAGCGGGTTTTGAAGAGTCAGAGCACTGTTTTAGATGGGCTGATGCTAACAGCTGATGCTAACAGCCCATCTAAAAGCGTTTTTTATCAGTCACTGTAATATTTTATTAGTTATCTTAGTTATTCCTTTCTTGTATAGTTTGTTAGCCCTGCTGGGTTAATAAGACATGTATGTGGGCTTTTTAACGTGATAGCCAGTGTTCAGATATACAAATGATTTCCACTCTTTTAGGGACCAGATCAGCAATCGAAGCCTTTATAAAGGCTAAAATAGAAAGAGAGAGGCTCTTCACCGGGCAGAAAAACTGCTCTCTCAGCTTGGAAGTAAGAGCTTATTTTAGCCAAACTAGTTAGTTATTAAACGATAATATATTCTTATTCTGTTCCATCTTAAATGATGCAGCTGTTACACTTTGATACACTAAACCAGCTAGCTAACTGGTTCTGATTACAATAATAAAATGATAGGTTTGTGGCAAATAAGTTGATAGAAAACCTGCTTTAGAAAACTAAATAGTTAATATGTAACTAATGCATTGTCAGTTACAGTATAAGCTAATATTAAGCTAATAATTGCTTAATATTCATGCATTTAGACATGTTTCTAAACTATTTAAAATTAGGTAGATATTGCAAAATGTTTAATTACACTCGAAGCGTTTGTGTAGAACACTGAGGTTAAAATGTTGTATTTTCCTGAATTATAAAGCATCTTAATGCCATAATTTGTTTTTGTTTGTTTTTTGACAGGACTATTGTTCTGGACTTGGGGCTTGCAGACAAAGTAACGCCCCAACAAGCCAGAAAAAAATGGGACAATTTAAAAAAGAAGTACAAAGTAAGTTCAAAGATTAACCTGAAATTGTGTAGAATAATGTATGTATTTTATAGATTTTTATGTATTGATTTAAATGTAGTTCAGATATGTAAATAATTGTTTATGTTGTAAAATAATTCAGTTAGAGAGGATAGCAGATTGAGGTTGGATTACAGGTTTAAATTTATTTTAGGAGCTTAAGTGTCCGCCTTCAGGGAGTGGGACAGACAATGGGGAAGCCACTGCAGCTACATGGCCCTGGTTCAGCCTCATGGATGAGGCTCTTGGCAGTCGACCATCAGTCACACCACCATTGCTAGTAGCCTCATCTAATGAGGAGGAACCAGGGCCATCTTCTGTTGTGGCTTCCCCATTGTCTGAGGAGAGAGGAAGGAAGCGGCAGGGAACACTGCTTGACCTCCTGCGAGAGGACATTGAGAGAGAGAGGGAGAGAGAAGAGAGGAGAGAGAGGGCAGAGCAGGAGCGGTCAGATCGCTTGTACAACTTGTTAGAAAAGTTAGTTAACAAAATTAACTAATTTATTTAAGAACTGGCATTTGTGTGCTTTTTTTAAAGCAGTCATGGAAAACTAACTAATGCATGCCTTGCAGGTATACTGTACTGATATAAACTTAATCGGTTGTTCATTGTATAATAACACTTGCTGAAATTCATACTCATCTTAAATTGTTTGCATTTTTTTATTCTAACTCACACTAACAGAACAAGACGAATATTAACAGTGAGTAGAACAAGTGAACTGGTTTAAAGTAGCACAGATAAGACAATGAAATGACATTTAAAACTAGAACATTAAACAAACATGAATGATGTATGTACAATATTTACATAAAGAATATTGGCAGTGCAAATGTATAACATTTTAATGAAAACCAAACTGATTTATTTCTGATTTAATAAAATCACTGGACACCAGCAATGTTGGCACAAAGTTGCTCTCTTAATTGGTGGCCACTGACAGCTGTGATGTCGTCATCTTCCTGCACATCAGCTTCATCTTCATCTGCTTCCTCCTCAGGCTGAACAACATCTCCTGCTCCCATGCAGATGTTGTGCAGAGTGACACAGGCAGCAATCACCTCTGGCACAAACCTTGGGTTAACCTCTTGAGTGTGCAGGAAAATTGACCTCCATCTGGTCTTCAGCATCCCAAAAGCACGTTCAATTATAGACCGTGCCTTTGCATGATGCCTATTGAAGACCATCCTCTCTTCTGCTCTGACAGGCTTCTTAAATGGAGTGATGAGGGCTATAGGGCTGAGAGATGCATGGGTACCCACCATCTCCAAGTATCATGTAGCCTCTGGGTGGGAAAGTGGCCTGCTGGTACAGAGTGCTGTGACGGAGCACCCTTGCATCGTGTACTGAGCCTGGAAAGCCAATAAAAACATCGAGAAACTTTGCCTGGTGGTCACAGACAGCCTGAAATTGCACATAGGGGTAGAGTTTCCGGTTTCTGTAGCACTGTGCATCAGGTTCTCCAGGGGCTTTGATGCGCACATGGCACCCATCTATTGCACCAACTACAGAGTGGAAAGCTGCATGGTTTCCCAGCCTCACAAAGCCATCAGAGATGCTCTGCAGTTCTTCTGGTTTTGGGTGCTGGATAACTTTTGGAAGGATTCGCCGCATTTCATTGGCCACTCTGTGAATTACACAGTGCACTGTAGAACGGGGCATAGAAAAAGCACGGGATACAACGCGGTATGATGTGCCACAGGCCAACCAAAAAAGAAAAACCAACACTTCGATGGCTCCCCCCCAACCATGGGTGCTCTCATGCTTGATAATTTGTAAAAGCACTTTCAGGGATTCACGGTTCAGGCGAAAGTCAGGCTTGGTGTCTTGGGTGTCGTCCAGGAATATTCTGAGAAGTGGTACACTAGTGTTCAGAGCACAGTATCTTGTAGGTCTTTCTCCCTGCAAGAAATGGAAAAATAACTTTTATATATGGTGTGTGTGTGTGTGAAGTTATTTTGCGAAACAGAAAAGTGATTTACTTCGTGTTTAAAGAATATCACTTATGTTTTGTAAATTAACTGTTCACACAGGTTCTAATTTTATCTATCTATCTATCTATCTATCTATCTATCTATCTATCTCTATTTATTTAATTAATTAAAATGAATTGTCTACATGTGTATATTTGTATCACTTTGAAGTTAGCATAAAATAAAATGTATAAAATGCAGATGAGTTTTATCCTTTAAAAACATACCTTTTATGCTTAAAAGACAGCATTATAATAGGGGGGGGATTAATTGTTGAAATCAAGTACAAGATGAAAGTTTTTACCTCAGAGAAAATCTGAGCAGATCTTACCCGTTCAAGGACAGAAATCAGCGCTCGTCTTCTTAAATTTCGGCGTCTGACTGCAGCACGTCGGCTTTCACGTCTCCGTCGCTCTTCCTCCAGCGCAAAAACAATTAAAATTGCAATAAAAACTGCAAGAGGTTCGTCCATAATGCCGGTATAGCGATGACCCGAGGTGTTTCCCGCAGCTGAGGTGAGTAAACAGCGGGCGCGTGCTGTGGGCGGGGCCAAGTCGTGACGCAGTCGCTGTCTAACTAGAGCGTCCCAATAATGTGCCTTATGAGGCTGGATGGCGGTTAGAACGTTGTCTAGTTAGACAGCTCTCTACATAGTCAATGCCTACGTAGAGAGCTCACTAGGTTTTGAGACAGACCCCATATCACACCGGTCCTCGCCTCGTTACACTGGCTGCCTGTTCAGTACAGCATACAGTTTAAAGTGCTTTTATTTGTTTTTAAAGCACTAAATGGTCAAGCTCCGGCTTATCTCAGTGATCTGCTGTTGTTTATTGCCTCTAAGCGATCGCTGAGATCTGCCTCACAGAACTTGTTAGCTGTTCCTAGGGCTCGTCTTAAGCTTAAGGGAGATCGGGCGTTTGCAGTTTATGCTCCGAGGCTTTGGAATACTCTTCCCCTAAATATCCGCCTCGCACCTTCAGCTGCTGTTTTTAAATCTCAGCTAAAAACCTATTTTTATGAACTGGCATTTGAGTAGTGAGAGGTGATTTGATTTGATTTTATTTGATTTGATTTTATTTCATTTACTTTGATTTTAATCTCATTTCTTTTCATGTATTTTAGTTCTTGTTCTTGATCCTTTTATATTGTCTTTTTTTTCTCTCGTTACTTTTATGTACAGCACTTTGGTCAACGAAAGTTGTTTTAAAAGTGCTCTATAAATAAAGATTACTTACTTACTTACTATAAGTACATGGAACTTAACAAGACACAGCTGATCACACTGACAACACGGGCGTGGCAGACAGACGGAAACCAGGGCAACAGACAAGCAGGGCGGGACCAACGGGCAAGGAACAACACAGACACGGGGAACAGAGACACCGGAGTGACAGCAAAGAGAGGGGGGCGTAGCCCTACGTGACACCAGTATTAATTATTAAAATAAAACAAAGTATCTATTTACAGAAATTAAATCTGTGCATATGAAATCTGGAATACCTGTGCATTTTTATATTTTTAAGATATTATATCTAGAAAATAAAGGAATTGTAACGTGGCTCGCGCCACGGAGCGAGGAGACGGACACAATCGCTGAGAAGAGCGAGATTTATTGCAGGGCATTCCATATTCGTCATCGTAGTGGCAGGCAGGGGTCATAACAGGAGAGCCATCAAGGTTGGACAGGTACAGGGGCATAACGATACAGGCAGCAACAAACGACAGCAGGGCAACACGAAACTGAGAAACACATAAACGGTCAGACATCCAAAACAACCGACAACCAGACTGGGGAAATACAGGGACTATATGAACACTGAACTAAACTAGGAACAGGTGGGGATGATTATGACAGGGGCGTGGCGGACAGTCAGGGAATCTCAGAGACAACGAGCGGGGCAGGGTAAACAGGCACGGAACACAGACACGAGGGAACCCAGAGTGGCAGCCACGAGAGGGGGCGTTGCCCTACGTGACAGGAATATAATAAGATTTGAGTAAGAGTAAAATAATAGTAAGTGTACAAATGTGATTTGCAGAATTTGCGCTTGGGGTACGTGTAAAGCATATTGCTTATGGTAAATGCTTAGCCATTACTCACTGTATATCTTACCATATGGTAAAACTTTAGTTTTCATTGATTTTTGAGTGGTCATACATTTCCCTGACCACTCCCAAAGGTGGCAGGAATGATTAGGTCATAGTGTCTTGAGACACACTGGCTACCATTCACACCTTTACTTGACTCTGGCTGTTTATGAACAGATCACCCATGATGTATTCTTTTCTGCCATATAAGCATTATACAAAAGTCACATTCATCAATTTTTTAAGCACTTCAGATCACTGTGGATCCACAGCCTATCTGAAAAAGTATAGTTTATCTATTTGTCTACTTGTTCTACCAGGTAATGATACTCAGTAATTAATTTGATTGCTGTATTTTCTGTTATTTTCTTGTCACATTATTTAACTTGTAGCGGATACATATGCAGTGTTGGGGAGTAACAAATTACATGTAACGACGTTACGTAATTTAATTACAAAAAAAGTGTAACTGTAATTCGTTACAGTTACAATGAGAAAATATGTAATTCAGTTACAGTTACTTCTGGAAAAATTAAGAATTACAATTTTAGTTACATTTTAAAAATATAAACAAAAACCTTTGCGAGATATTTAATTATATTTTTATTGCTTTGAGCCCTATATCGCCGTTTCCCGCTTATTTCTGTGCTGGAGCAGCAAGCGTTCGGTTCAGTTTCAGCTCAAGCAGCAATGACAGACGCCTTCACTGGACATTTAAGGAGCATTTGTTTTGTTTTCGTGTTGTCAATAAATGTGAACCATGTGCCACCATCGGCAACTATTTGTGATTATGCCAAGCCTTTGTGTAAATTTCGGAGTTTGGAGGTTTATTTCCGATCAGAAGGGTTGCCACCTAGGTCTGACAAAAAACAAGGACACTCTGTCATACGCGAACGTAAATTGTTGACGGGGGGTGGCGAATGTAAAATGGACACAGCGAGAAAAAACAGACGGATTTAAAGTGTGCAGAAACAGTCTAAATTGTCGTTTGAACTAACTTAGTGAAAACCGGGACATTAAATGATTTTTTTTGCCGGGACCGAATATTAAAAAGAAGGAAAACCGAGACAAACTGGGACAGCCCCGGAAAACCGGGACAGCGAAGTGAAAACCGGGACGGTCCCGGGATAACCGGGACAGGTGGCAACCCTAGAAGGCAACCAGTATTGAGGTTGTAAGCGAGCTAACAACAAGGTATGCTGAGCGTCACACACACACTCACACACACACACACAGTGGTTTCCATAGTTAGCTACCTGCTGGGCTAGCTACTACCATTCACTTGAACGTGTTTGTCCTTTAGCATGCTAGCTTGATTTACAGGCTAACCAAATTAGCTGTTTAAAGTCCTAAACAGGTATTCGCTGGAATCATACATGACTATTAGACAATGACAGACGGTATCAAATGAATATTTATGACTGTTTGGTGTTGGAAAAACGCTTGTCGATGTCTATGACACGACCTAGCCTACCCAATTGGTATCATTGGACCTATCTTAGACCTACCGTTCGACAAACCACACATTTAAATGAAATTTGTATGAAGTAGTGAAATGCAGTTTGGTATCTAATCAAGTGCAACACGTGCAGATTGTATAGAATGCAGTATTTAGATATACAATGCAGTTATTTACAGCTAGTGTAAGTAAAGATGGTGTCACGTAGGGCTACGCCCCCCTCTCCCCGCTGTCACTCCAATGTCTGTTCCTCATGTTTTCTGTTATTCCTTGCCCGTTAATCCCGCCCCGCTCGTTTGTCTTCGTGATTCCTTGTTTGTTACCACGCCCCTGTGTCATTGTTATCACCTGTCCCTTGTTTCAGTTCTATGTATAAAGTCCTAGTATTTCCCCAGTCCAGTATCCGTGATTTTGTCTACTCTGTCGGTTTGCTTTGTTCATGCTGTTTGGTCGTCTACTCTGTGCCTTGTCGGTTCGTACGTCGTTTTGTCTGCCTGTTTGATCCCTAGTTCGTGAGTCCTCCTGGTTTCTGTTGTCATGCCTGTTTTTCGTTCCTGTTTGGATTGCTTGCCTGTTATGACCCCTGCCTGTGTTATCGACTCTGCTTTTGGTATTCCCCGTATTAAATCTCGCTCATCTCAGCAATTGGGTCCGTCTCCTCGCTCCGTGGCACGAGCCCCGTTACATAATCACGGATCCAACCAGGACACAGCAAGAGAGCGAGACTCCGGTGAGTTTAGTCGCTGTAACGAGTTGTTGGCTGCTTCCGTGCAGTTTAACTCTCATGTGTTACAGCGCGAACGAGCCGGAGACAGGAATACCCCTGGCGCTGTGGGAACAAGGAAGTCTCGTCGCAGACCGAAGAAAGCGCAGTCTCTCACTACTGGCTTTCACGGCGAGACTCCTATTGAGCGCTGTGAGTCTGCCCTGCTTGACGAACACCACAGGGGTGAGCAACCTGTGGTGCAAGCAGTGGGCAGACGGAGTGAATGCATGGACGAGCTTTGGCTTAACCCTCGGTTGGCTCTCAATGGCTGCTGCGAGCTCCCGACGCCTCAGAGGAGGCGGAGCCATCGCAGAGAGAGCCACCGAGGGGCGTGTGTGTCTGTGTGTTCTTCCAGGCTCAACCCGGACCCCGTGGAAGAAGACCTCCCTCCGATGATCCCGGAAGCCGCTCCCCGAAGGCTCCCAAAGAATTTTTTGGGGGGGGAGTACTAGCCACTCACCCCAGGAGTGGCCGGCTCAGACCCGGGATGACATCAGCATGGTGGACACGCCCCCCGAGGACATCAGCATGGCGGACACGCCCCCCGAGGACGTCAGCATGGCGGACACGCCCCCCCGAGGACATCAGCATGGCAGTCACGCCCCCCTAGGACGTCTCGTCCACGCCGGTTCCTGTCCCCGCTGCCCGTCGGCAGTCCACGCCGGTTCCTGTCCCCGCTGCCCGTCGGCAGTCCACGCCGGTTCCTGTCCCCGCTGCCCGTCGGCAGTCCACGCCGGTTCCTGTCCCCACTGCCCGTCGGCAGTCCACGCCGGTTCCTGTCCCCGCGACCCAGGAGGGGTCGTCCATGCCGGCTCCTGTTCCCGCTGCCTGTCTGCCGGCTCCTGTTCCCGCTGCCTGTCTGCCGGCTCCTGTGCCCGCTGCCTGTCTGCCGGCTCCTGTGCCCGCTGCCTGTCTGCCCGCCGCCCGGCCGCGCCTGTGCCCGCTGCCCGGCCGCGCCTGTGCCCGCTGCCCGCCGCGCCTGTGCCCGCTGCCCGGCCGCGCCTGTCCCCCAAGAGACTGTGCTGCCCCCTGTTGGGCTTGGACTCCGTGTACTGTCTGCTCCGCCCTGTGTTACTGCTCCTGTGCCCAGGTTCCCCATGTTCCCCAGTTCTGTCCCTGGTTTTGTGTTGGTCCCAGTCCCTGTGTGTGTGCCTGTTCGTGTCCTTGTGCCCGTTCCTGTGCCTGTGTCTGGTGGTGTCGTCTCTGTCCCGGTCCCCATATCTGTTCCCAGAGTTGTCACTCACCTTGTTCCTGTCCCTGTCACTGTTGTCCAAGCCATGTTTGCCTCCGTGTTCTCCTCTGCCCTGTCCCCTGGCCCGACTCCCGTGTCTGTTCCCGGTCCTGCTCCCGTGCCTCGCCCTGTCCCTGACTGTGACACCATACCCCAGCCCAGCTCCTGGCCGGTCTCTGGTTCCCCCGTCTCTGTCCTGCCTCTGTCTCCTTGTCCTGCTTTGTCCTGTCCTAGTCCGTTTCCCTGTCCTGTCTGCCCTTGCGTGCCCCGGAGTGGCACGCTTTGAGGGGGGGTACTGTCACGTAGGGCTACGCCCCCCTCTCCCCGCTGTCACTCCAATGTCTGTTCCTCGTGTTTTCTGTTATTCCTTGCCTGTTAATCCCGCCCCGCTCGTTTGTCTTCGTGATTCCTTGTTTGTTACCACGCCCCTGTCATTGTTATCACCTGTCCCTTGTTTCAGTTCTATGTATAAAGTCCTAGTATTTCCCCAGTCCAGTATCCGTGATTTTGTCTACTCTGTTGGATTGCTTTGTTCATGCTGTTTGGTCGTCTACTCTGTGCCTTGTCGGTTCGTACGTCGTTTTGTCTGCCTGTTTGATCCCTAGTTCGTAAATCCTCCTGGTTTCTGTTGTCATGCCTGTTTTTCGTTCCTGTTCGGATTGCTTGCCTGTTATGACCCCTGCCTGTGTTATCGACTCTGCTTTTGGTATTCCCCGTATTAAATCTCGCTCATCTCAGCAATTGTGTCCGTCTCCTCGCTCCGTGGCGCGAGCCACGTTACAGATGATTAATAGATATGTGCAGAGTAGATAAATTACCTAGGGAAATGCATGTGTGTGTAATGTAGTTATGGCAGCACAATGCACAGGGCAAAGAAAAATATATGATATAATATATGAAATAAATGTGATAAATACAGATGGAATCATACAGATAATATACAGATTATCCTATACCACTGTAGATAGGGCTATACAGATGTGGATTGAAGAGGAACACTGTTCAGATTTTGTGTGGATGGTAAGGTATGGATAGAGAAGGAAATAATGGTCTTTGGGAAGAGTTCAATAAGGTGACCACTGTGGGAAAGAAGTGGTTTCTGAACCTGCTTGTGTTAGTCTGCAAACTGTGAAAATGGTAGAGCCTGGGGGAGGAGCAGAAAAGAGCATGGCCCGATGACAGTAGTCTGAGAATCTTACATGCCTGGTGCAGGCATCTCTTCTTGTGGACCTCCTGTGATTGCCTGTCAGCAATTCCCTCTCAGCTTAGTACTCTTTTAAGTTTCACACTGTCAGTTCTCAAAAATTAAATGTTGATCATGGGTCAATACTCATTTAAACCTTAAAGTAATCAAAAAGTAATCCAAAAGTAATTAGTTACATTACTTTTCAAAAGTAATCAGAAAAGTTACACTACAATTACATTTTAAACAAGGTAACTTGTAACTGTAACGAATTACCTTTTTAAAGTAACTTACCCAACACTGTACATATGTTAGTTTATGGATTATGAACGGGGCACCATCCTGATTGCTCAGGAACCAGTATTGTGATAACGGAGATAGGTGGAATATGGTTTGATCAGTCTCATTACTAAAGGGTTAAGTTCTGGTTCCGCGCAGTGACCTAATACCATCGACCAAAATATGCATTTACCACCGTGACCAGATGAATAAATGTCCACATTTATTAAATGGTTTAAATTACAATTGATATAAAGAATAACATATGAATGATTTGGCTCAAAATGAAACTAAACGTATACGTGAATCTACTAATCTAACCAGATATATAATGGTAAACAACAAAGAATAGAACATTAAACAACAACAGCAAATAATCAGCAATTATTGATGGTCATGGAATTCAAATGGATTATAGATGTTTTAGAATGAAAGTAGGATAGTATGAAGAGAAGATCCAGGCATAGATTACTAGTAACAGCTATTGCTAAATTGGACTCTGGCTAAATTGGCCCAAGGATGCAGCTAAGCGTTAGTTGTTACATGAAATGTCTTTGTTTTCATTATGTATAGCCTTTTGTCAAATAAAATCATCCTAATTTCTGTTAATAAATATTTAAAAATTATGTTTGCGCATTAACAATAGGCATCTTACTACACATTAATAAATCACACCCTGTTGTTGCACAATCCAAACGAGCGGAGCTGAACACGCTACAGAATACGCGCAGCATCTGCCGAGATTATAATGGCTATGTAAGGAATGCCGTCTGATATGTCCCTCCCAGCTACACCTGCTACTAATTACCACTCCCCCTTTTCAGTCACATATATACACCTTCCCACCACTTCCTCATCGCGAAGTATTGCCGTTCCCATGCAGCATACCAAGCGTTTCCATTGCCTGTTCGATCTCCTGTGCTTTGACCCTTGCTTTCTCTCCAGACCTCGCCTCCTGCCTAGCCCTCCTGTACCTCCCGGATTCTGCCCCCCCGTTATGACCCTGGACCGTCCTGACCATCCCACGAAAACGCTGCTGTTATTACTGCGCCTAGCGCTAGTGATACTCGTGCCGTTTCTTGTAAACGTAACTCATTTAAATAAAAGCGGTGTACTTCCGCAGTTGGATCCCTCTCTGTCTGGTCAATACGTTACAGGCTACTAAAAAACTTCAAAAATATTTTGAAAAACAAAGATGAATCAAACAAAGTAAAGTGAAAGTTATGTCATCAACGTCTTTCATTTCGCACGACAACAACCAACATGGCATATCATTTAAAATGCGTAAGGCGAAAAAAACATTTGTCGTTTCAGTCATCCAGTCCCCCCAGGATTTCGCGGGCCTTTTTTGTGATTGTTGCGGGCTAAAATGTTTGATGTTGCGGGTGTTTTTCAAAAAAATTGCGATGGAAGTTGCGGTGTGTTTTTGCTTTTTTGTGAGTACATTACAATAGGGAGTAAATGTTGTATGGTTTCCTCTATTTAGTAGTCAATTTTAATGATCTATTTACCTATTTATTCAGGGTTGCCAACTTTTCAAGATCGCTTGAAGTGAGATTTGAACCTTTTGGGGGGGGGGGGTGGCGAACATTAATTGTTGACGGGGAGGGGGGGCGGGGTTAGCGAACGTAAGTTGTTACCGGGCGGCCTGTAAAATGGACACAAATTAAGTATTATATCGACATCGATTGCCAGTGGTTGGCGCCAGAGCGAACTAGTAACTCATAGATATGGATCAGAGATAAATAAATGTTATCTCTGACTTTAAACTTTATCTCAGTTCAAAGTTTAAACTTATAAACTTTATCTCAGACCCTCGCCGCTTGTGCGCTGCAGTGACTTCGCGGGCTACCATTGCATTGTGGGGAATGTAGTGTTTGTGGGTGCAAAACACCATCGGGCGGCTGTGGCCTGCGGGCCGGTTCTAATAGTAATTAAATATCATCCAGGGGGCCATAGATAATCAATTCGCGGGTCGGATCTGGACAGTTTATCCCCGTTTTCATGTAGTGTACCCGGATACTGCTTTTCCCGATCTTTTTGCCGTTATTTTCGTCGCTCATGCTGCTTTCAGTCTGCTCCTCTTGAACGTATATACGGAGGTAAGGCGGGAGTTTGTCGACGTCACATCAAGACGACATCAGTGATTGGTCAAATTTGCGGGAAAGTTGCGGTGATTGGCTGAAGTTGCAACACCGCCCTGAATTCGCGGGGTTTGCTTGAAGTTGCGTTGAAGTTGCAAATCGCAACTTTCTGGAGGGTCTGGTCATCTCGTCTCGTCGCGGTGCGTCTCCATAAACATTTTTTGTTGTTGTTTGCTTTTAAACCCCGTAACTTGAACCTTTCCTTGTATTTATTTTATATTTTCAGGCAGGTATATCTTATTTAAAATACTTTTGACATTTTGCACAGTGCCTGTCTGACAGTTCGATATGCGCACTGACGGTTAATGTTCTCTAACGTTTCATAAAAAAATTAAAAAGTAAATAAATAAAAGCTGAATAAAGCCAACCTACCGTGTTTATTCATTTATCTGAGTGTTTTAGGTTTTTACTTTGAAGAGGAAAAAAGTCCTGAATGAGAACGGGATCCCGTTTAAGGTGCTCTAAATAAAAAAAATAAAAATAAACCCGATTCGACTATTGACTAAAGGGAAAAGCTGACGAATCAGATTCGAATATGAAAATCCTTAGTTGAATACACCCCTAGTCAGGGCCAGCCCTTCCATTAGGCGATATAGGCAAATGCTAGGGGCGCCGGCTGTCCAGGGGGGCGCTCGCGTGAATGCGTTATTTATTTATTTATTTATTTATATCTATTTATTTATTTATTACAAATGAACAATTCATTAAAAAAACAGCAAAGTCCACATAATCACAACTTCATTGTTTAATAATATTAGTCAAATTAATAATTATAATAGCACACGATACCCATCACCCGCGCAGCCCCCTCCCCCCGCTCACTCTGCGCACCTCGTTACTGTTTCTCTGTTGGGGAAAAAAACAACGCCACAGAGTGAGTGACATCTCTCCGGAAAGATGTCAAAAAGACCGAAGTTCTCTGGTGCCCAGGGGAGAATTTTTCAAAGTACATATTTGGCACGTTGCGTCACGTCACGTGGTTAATATACTGCCACAATTTTACAATACTGTCATCATACTGCCCAATCCTAATAGGTGCTATTATTAGCTTAGCTCAGCAAGTTTTTAAAATAAATATATATTAAAACACACCTATACTCCTCTGTTCCTTTCAGATGCAATTTTGAAATATTTAAATCCTGTTTCTACACATCCTGGTCCACCAGAAGACACATTCTCAACCTTATCACCTTCCAGTGAGGCAGCATTACACCATCATATCCCTCCACCTCACTACACCAATATTTATTTATTATTAATATTTACACCATCATATCCCTCCACCTCACTACACCAATATTTATTTATTATTAATATTTACACCATCATATCCCTCCACCAGTGCACCAATATTCATTTATTATTAATATTTACACCATCATATCCCTCCACCTCACTACACCAATATTCATTTATTATTAATATTTACACCATCATATCCCTCCACCTCACTACACCAATATTCATTTATTATTAATATTTACACCATCATATCCCTCCACCTCACTACACCAATATTCATTTATTATTAATATTTACACCATCATATCCCTCCACCTCACTACACCAATATTTATTTATTATTCATATTTACACCATCATATCCCTCCACCTCACTACACCAATATTTATTTATTATTAATATTTACACCATCATATCCCTCCACCTCACTACACCAATATTTATTTATTATTAATATTTACACCATCATATCCCTCCACCTCACTAAACCAATATTTATTTATTATTAATATTTAAAAGTTGTTCTCTGCACTACTTTATCTAAATGTCACGGTGAGGCGGCCCCCTACCGGCCGCCTCTGTCCACAGCGGCTGTTGTTGTTGTTGTTTGGTGACGTCATGTGCGTCCCTCAGGTGGGCGGAGCCCGTGATCCGTCTTACCTGAGGGTCGTTTGTTTGCCTATATATGTCTTGTCTTTGTACCAGTTGACCGCTGGTCATTATATCCTTAATTTGGATCTATTGCACGGGTTTTAGGTTTGCACACTTTCTATTAAACCATCCTTTTTCCCTGAGACTTTGCGTGATCGCTTCCTTTTTGTTGCTCACCCCCGCCCGTCACAGAATGACCAGCCACCCTTCGGAAGCCGCCGAGTCTCTTTTTCTTTCTCCTTCGTTCGTGGTCATGTCTCGTGGTAAGTGTTTGTCTACGTGGTGTTTTGTTTGAAGAGCTCCGCCGTGCTTTTGTGTGTGTATGTGTGTAGCACGGCGAGGACCAGGGCAGTCTGCCCTGGGAAAGCCCTTCGTGTCCGTTGTGTGTTGAGAGAGTTCCGCCGTGCGTTTGTTTGTGTGTGGCCGGTGAGGACCAGGGTGTCTGCCTGGGAAAACTCTCGTGTGTGTGTGTGTGTGATAAGTGTGTACAGGTAATGGACCGGAGGATCAGTGTGCGTGCGCGTCGTTATGTGTTTAGTGTTTAATGTGTGTGACACGGTCGCCGCTTGTCACGGTCGCCTCGCTCCCTGTGTGTCTTGTGTTTAATGTGGGGAGCGACTGCGACTCTGAGCGGCGCGTCACTATTGTGTTTATGTAGAGCACGCACGTTTTGAACCCATTTGTTTACTGTTTGTACACCGTTTTTTGTTTGTCTAGTATTTGCGTGTGTGTTTTGTCCTAGCGTGTTGTCAACTGTTACATGTAATTCCACGCATGCTCCTCCCCTTAAATGTGTGTTTGGGGGGGGACCGGCTGTGGTCCCGTGCCACTGGGTATGGTCTGAGGCGCGTTTGTGTTTTATGTTGGTGTGTGTTTGGGTGGGTGTGTGTGTGTGTGTGTGTTTCTGTGCAGGTGCTTCCCCTTGGTGGTGCTTCCCCATTTTGTGTTTTATGTTCCAGCTCCTGGACGGCAGGAGGTGTGTTCCTGCCTGTCCCTGCCTTCCTGCCCCTTCGTGTTTTGTGTGCAGCCGCTGTGTGCCACACACCCAGTGGAGGGGAGTGCGGCTTGGTGGGGGGGTTTGTCACGGTGAGGCGGCCCCCTACCGGCCGCCTCTGTCCACAGCGGCTGTTGTTGTTGTTGTTTGGTGACGTCATGTGTGTCCCTCAGGTGGGCGGAGCCCGTGATCTGTCTCACCTGAGGGTCGTTTGTGTGCCTATATATGTCTTGTCTTTGTACCAGTTGACCGCTGGTCATTATATCCTTAATTTGGATCTATTGCATGGGTTTTAGGTTTGCACACTTTCTCTGCAAACGTAACATTCGTGACGGAGTGTTTTTTCAATAGCCCTGAGATAAATGCTCCGGTTTAAAATTAATTCTCCCGTCAAAATTAATAAATATGTTTTTTTTTTGGTCCGTATCCAGTTAATCAGGAATGAGATTGGGTCCGGGCAGGACTGCGTTCGGGTCCGCCAGTTGAGTACCCCTGTTCTAGAGGTTTGATAAAGTTCGAACTTAATTGCGGTCTCTTGGCATCACTCCAACTCCTAAATGCAATTCTCGAGGGACACCTTTTTAAGCAACATTTAGGGGCGTGACTGTAGTTCCCCATGAGTTGCTATTCTGGTGATCATTGGACTCTGATTCCTGAATATGCATAATCTCTGCCCGGACAGAAGGTAATCTGAGAAAGAGAGAGAGAAGGGGGTTTTGTGACCCTGCCCGTCTCTCATAGGTTTAGTTAATGGGAGACAAAAGCAGACTATTACAATTTCAAGACAATTGGAATTCTCTTATTCCTAAATAAATTGACTTGTATACTCTGCCTAAATAAGTATTAATTTGATTCTACCAGCCTATACCTTGAGCCATTCTTAATTTCCACTTCTGGACACTGAATGACACATAATGCACAGACAGGTATGAATATGAGGTCACAAAAGCACATGTGAACATGTTTACATTTGTTAAGTGACAACTTAATACATGTATATGTATATGCCTACTGTAGCACATTACATGTTGATACTCGGATATATATAAATCTTAATTAGTCATTACACTGGACTACAAGTGTATTGATAGATCTCAAATAATGTAGTACATGGATATGAGAATATGCAGGTCTCTATGACCTTAACACACATAACTTAATGAGCATGCCTATCTAAACAGCATAACACACAAGAATATATATATGCATGCATGCCTTCACAATAGAATTCAAAGCTACCAAGATAGGTGTATCTAACTACTGAAATGATAGTAATACATGAATATGCATCACTGTAGTGTGATTATATAACCACAGAGATTCTGATAACATTACTTAATGCTGAATACATGAAAGATCACGATTTGTGTTTTTATATCAACCACAGATCACATAATGTTCAATTCAGAGGTACTCTGTCCTGGTGCCTGAAGGCTGGCAAACTGGATATTGGTTCCATGCATAATTGTCCTTCCCTTGGGTGAAAGGTAGTCATGTTTGGTGTCTCTAGACTGCATCCGCCGAGCTGGTTCCTGTAGGCTGAATTCCAATTCCGTGTACAGTTCAGATTTGGAGTTACAAGGATTTCTGAAATATTGCATCTTTAGTTCTGGGTGTTAACACAAGAATTCAAGGTGTTATAAACTGGGGTTAAACCTTTCCTGCTCTCTGTGCTCTGTGCCCTCCTGAGAAGGGTTGATCCTGGCCAGAGCACGTTAACACTAGAGCTCCTGAGAATTCAGGATTCTGAGGACATCACCCCTCCTTCTTCTCCTTCTTGCCAGCAATTAGCAAAGCCAAACATCATTAGCAAAGCCAAGCAAGATTCAAGCCTGCTGTTTAGATCACAAACAAGCAGAAACACAAATGCTTCTATCAAATGCTTCTAACACAAATATAGATAGATAGATAGATAGATAGATAGATAGATAGATAGATAGATAGATAGATAGATAGAGAGGTAGTATAAGAAATGTACAAAGAGCAAGATTCAAGCCTGCTGTTTAGATCACAAACAAGCAGAAACACAAATGCTTCTATCAAATGCTTCTAACACAAATATAGATAGATAGTATAAGAAATGTACAAAGAGCAAGATTCAAGCCTGCTGTTTAGATCACAAACAAGCAGAAACACAAATGCTTCTATCAAATGCTTCTAACACAAATATAGATAGATAGATAGTATAAGAAATGTACAAAGAGCAAGATTCAAACCTGCTGTTTGATCATAAACAAGCAGAAACACATATGCTTCTATCAAATGCTTCTAACACAAATGTAGATAGATAGATAGTATAAGCAGCCCCGTCGACAGGGGGGGACAACCGGGTCTGTTGTCCCGGGCCCTAGGGCCAGGGGGGCCCATCAAAGAGCCCAGCAATTTATTTTTTATTTAAAGTCTATAATTTTTAAATAATCTTGAAATCTTTCATTAATATAAAATTATGTACTCATAATAAGCTCAATGGCTCAAATATATATGTTTTTTACCTATATGCATATTTTCCATTAAGTGCATACACCCCCGCCTCCCACTGGAAAATGGTTTGATCCAGCACCGACTGTAGCCGGCCGGTATCCGCCCAACAGCGGGAAATACAGTGGTGGATAGTTAAAGTAAATACAGAAATCTGGAGCGCAGAAAAGAAAGGAAAAACATTTACCTGACGAATTTTAAAGTTGCATTGTGTTCCAGGTTTGAATAATGCTGAAATTTAGGCTAAAGTACTTGGAAATGCTTGAAATTGTAACTACTTCGTTTCACAACAAATAGCTGTCTGACTGAACAGTTCTCGTGAAGACGTTAAGATTGGGCGTTTTGAAAATAAACAACCATTAAATAATGGGATAAAAAGCGAATTATTTCGAATCATTTCGAGTATATGTATAAATATTTAACTTAATTAAGTTTAACGTGCTGGAAAATATTGAAATGGACCTTTAAAGTGACGTACACGTGCTTTAATTCCACCTTATAAAGGTATATGAACCCTACAAACATGACTTTGTTCATTGCGCTGAAGCGAAGTTACAAAATTCGAGAGGTGCACGACCTCGCGAACTCGCGCGAGGAAGGGGGGGTACATGAATCTTTCTTGTCCCGGGCCCCAGCAAGACTGTCAACGGGCCTGAGTATAAGAAATGTACAAAGAGCAAGATTCAAGCCTGCTGTTTAGATCACAAACAAGCAGAAACACAAATGCTTCTATCAAATGCTTCTAACACAAATATAGATAGATAGATAGTATAAGAAATGTACAAAGAGCAAGATTCAAGCCTGCTGTTTAGATCACAAACAAGCAGAAACACAAATGCTTCTATCAAATGCTTCTAACACAAAGATAGATAGATAGTATAAGAAATGTACAAAGAGCAAGATTCAAGCCTGCTGTTTAGATCACAAACAAGCAGAAACACAAATGCTTCTATCAAATGCTTCTAACACAAATATATATATATATATAGATAGATAGATAGATAGATAGATAGATAGAGAGCACATGAATTTGTTTTCCTGTCTTTTCCTCTCCTTTTCCAGCCTGCTGTTTAGATCACAACATTTATCAGTGATGCAGTGATGCAACGCGACCATGCTAATTTTCGCTAGCAATGATATGGGATTTCCTATATAACATTAGCATCAAGCTAATTGCGCCATATAATTTCTTAGCTTTTCAAACGCGAATTCAAACGCGGAAACAGAAAGTGTTTGATTACAACAAATATTATATAGTATAGTATATGAAATATACAAAGAGCAAGATTCAAACATTTTTATTTATTTTTATTGTTTGTCGGGACTCATTAGAGAAACTGTCGTCTCTACGTGCGATTGAATTGTAACTTTTGAAACACGAGTCTACAAATTTTCTGCAGTATCGGTAACATACAGTCTGCTTGTAACTTCAACTTTTTCGTGAAGTATCACGTTTGGTGTTTTGGTCATATGAGCTTGGGGGTGAGCCAGCTTGTGCTTTGGCAGGCGTATGAGCTGGGGGTGAGCCGCTTCCACCGCATTACCAAGACAATGGGCGTTAATCCCTTCACAGCAGGGGAGTGGGCTACATGGACCCTACCAAGCCCTGTGAAATTTTTCGCTTCTCTAGGAGCTCTAGTGGGTCTTTGTTTTACTCTCAGACGATCAGATAAGTTAAGTCTTCCTAAGCTTTTTGGAGAGGAGAGCCATTAGGAGTATGAATTCCTTGATGATTGTTACCGAGTGAAAGACCAGTGTTTATGTTTACATACACTTAAAGAGCTGTGGATGGGTTAGTCTCTTTGTGATTATGCAATGTCTTTGGCTGTCTCCGCTACAAACTGTTTAGCTTTCCTCGGTGATTCTTCGTGACGAAGGATACAGTGAGTTTGCTGCTTTAAAAATGAAATCAATGAAGGATGTTAAGAAAACAGCAGAAGAAAATACATTTAAATCACAAGAAAAACAGAAGGCCTCATATGCCAAAAAGACACAGAAGAAATACCAACATGTTGTTTATGATGTTGGAGATGAGGTACTTCTTCTAAACATGAGGAAGCATGGAAGGAAATGAGGAAGTATTGAACCAGATGTCACTGGTCCTTATGTTATTCTGGCAGTGTGTGGCAAACTTGTCACGTTAAAGAACTCTCAAGGAGTGATTTTAAAAAACAAATACAGCACTAGCCATTTAAAGCCTTATAAGAGAAGCCAAGCTGGAAGTGACAGACATAGATCGCTAACCAATCACACAGTTGATAGCTGCAGCAACAGCAAAACTTTCATCTTGCCATCTTTTGCTCATCTCAGCCAAGGACAAGATTACAGAAGACTGGACCGGCCCCATATTACAAAGGTCTTCTGTCATTAAATTTTGCCACAAAAAAGCAGAGCAGACGATTGATGTACCAGTTAAATCCACCACTGTAGATGAAAAACTGGCAATGGAGAACACATCCATGGATTCCCAGCAGGCATTTCAACGTTGAATCGACGTTGAATCAACGTCGAAAGTGATGGTTGAATCAACGTTGGATTTTGTGTCGATTTTGAAAGGTGAATCAACGTTGATATGCCAACGTCGTTTCAACGTCAGACATTCAACCTTGAATAAACCATAAAATTCACGTTCATGATGCTCAAAATTGCATGGGAGAGAGGATAAAAACAACTGTATGCCATAATGAAAAAAGAACAATTTTATTTTTTTTTAGTCTTTCATTTTACTCGGAGTACCACCTCACAACCTCAGTCATGGCCTCAAGTCTGGGACTCGAACCCAGGACCCTCCGGTCTCAAGACCAGTTCCCTAACCGCCAGGCCACGACTACCCTGCAAACTCTCTTTAAACCTGTTGATTTGTCATTGCGAAGTTTTGTTTCTGCCTCAAAACATTTAAAACTGTTTAATTGCCTGATGTTGTCTTCCTGGTTAATACCTGCCTGTTTTTGACGATGTTTTTGGACGAATTAATTAAAAAAATTATATTATTATTATTATTATTATTATTATTACTACTACTACTATTACTAATAATAATTATTATTACCTCTTTCAAAACCCTCAGCCAATGCCAAAGTGTTGTTTGTACTTTTTTATTCTATGTGTTTTTTTAACTTGAAATGGTAATACAAAGGCAGGTTGAAGATATTACGTTGATTCACCGTTAATAGTTCAACGTTTGCGCAACCATTTAACATTAAACGTTGATTCACCGTTAATAGTTCAACGTTTGCGCAACCATTTAACATTAAACGTTGATTCAACGTTGTTTCAACGTTGAAACAACAACAGACAGTATTTCAACTATATTTCAACCACATTTCAACGTTGAAGGTCGGTTGTGTGCCAGCTGGGTTACTTAAGGACTCGTTCGTAAGTTTGAAAGATAAGAAGGGTTTTGGGAAAGCAGCATAAAAACAGCGTTCTTAAAGTTATGTCGTTCTTCAAGTTGTTCGTAAATAGCTAAATTCAATCGCTTTCGGGAAACTCACCCCAGATTAGTAAACTTCATTTCACTTCTGAAATATCACTGTGTCCGTCTGTTAAATGATATATGTCACGGTACGGCGGGCCCCCTGCTGGTCGTCCCCGTCTACAGTGGCAGAAGTCCTGTCATATTATTGCGTGGTGTGCGTCCCTCAGGTGGGCGGAGCCCGTGATTCATCTCACCTGAGGGTCGTTTGTTTGTCTATATATGTCTTGTCTTTGTACCAGTTGACCGCTGGTTATTATATCCTTTATTTGGATCAGTTCACGGGTTTTGGTTTGCACTTTCTCAATTAAACCATCCTTTTTTCCTGAGACTCGGCGTGATCGCTTCCATTTTACTTCGCTCACCCTGCCCGTCACAATATATTTAACTGAAATTGCTGAACCAAACAACCAGTGATTAATAAAGGAAAGTCATTAGTTATCAAGGGTGCCCAAATGTTTGCAATTCACACTTATGTTGTATTTTATTTTACTGTCATTCACATAAAATTACAATGTTTTGTTTCAATTATTTCAGGGAAAATTAATTGTCCTACATAAATCACCATGATGCGCCAACACCAAATTGTTTGTTTATTAATACTGTCCATATGTTTATAGGTCATTGATGCATACCTGCACCATCTGATTCAAGCACATAAGGTAAGCAGAATTTGCAAATGTAGCTGTCTGGAGTTAGCTTCTGTCATTCACTTAAAAATATATATTCGTGTTGCTTTTGTTTTTGTTACAGAAGCCAGCTTATCAGCTGAGTCCAGTGGTTGCCTCTTCTTTGTTTGCTGGACAATTTTGATGTGTTAGTCAGGTAATATACCTGATCAATAACTAAGATTTTCTATCAAAACCATCTTGCAGATGAAGTTCCTGGTAGAAGATATTTGGTTGTGCCCTGTCAATACTGGAGCACACTGGATTCTTGTGGTGTGTTCTCACATACTTGCATTGCTAATTTATAGACATTGTAAAATAGTCATGTGTTTTATTTTACTGCCACAATAATTTCAGTGGCGGAAAATAAGAATTGAATGCTTCAACATTTCTCTGTAAATACATTTTAGTTGGTATCTAGTTGGAGTATATCTAGTTGGTATACATCTAGTTGGTATACATCTAGTTGGTGTATATCTAGTTTCAAATTACAAAAGTTGGCTTTTTTTAGTTATGTTTTGTGTTGACCACCAGAATGTAACACAGTCATAGGTGAAGGCAGGACGCTGAGGTGAGTAGTTCAAACATAACAGTTTGTTTTATTCCAATGAAGACCATACAACATAAACCATCGGGAACAAGTCAGGACAACAACTTACAAAGAACACTCACACACGCTTAAGTACACTGACATTAACAAGACACATAAAAAAGAGAAGGATTCCACACACACCCACACACACGTTCAGACACATGCGCGTAACTAAACAGTCAGACGAGCCCGCGGGAGGAGTGGGGTCAGCCACGTGGCCATACAAAATATAAATAAATATGTAATAACATGGTAACAGGTGCCTGCAGTGCATTCACCACTGATCTATTGCTCAAACCAAAACCAAAAGAATGAAAAGGAATGTACATGTTAAAAAAACCTCTTTGAGACTACATGTTCTACACACAGAAGAAAATCAGCTGTAATTAACTGATTAATGAATGTATTCATATTTATGTAGCATACAGTAAACATACACAGCTTTTACATCCAATGTGCTTAATACTAATGTGTTCCCAAAGCTGCAGGTAAATATAAACACAGACTAAGCAAGTGTCCTTTTGTATGAACATGTTTACATGCAAACCAATGTTTCTATATTAGTCTAATAATGTTAGCTGCTGTAAGACATGGTCTAAGATCACAGCTCACTCATGCTCATCCCTGTTCAAACATGTGTCTGATATTAGCCAGACTATTAAGAAATCAGACATCCTCTGTTATGACTCCTGATGTAACTTCTGCAGTGTTGGGAACAATACTTTAAAAAAGTAATTAGTTATAGTTATTCACTACTTGTTCAAAAAAGTAACTGAGTTAGTAACTGAATTACTCTATAATAAAAGTAATTCGTTAAGTAACCAGGGAAAGTAACTATTTGCATTACAGTAAAAAAAAAGTTATATGCCAATGAATAAGGATTTTTTGAAAAAGCAGTTTTCACAGTCAGTTGAAATGTACGGAGCCCCGGAGGGGCCACGGGCGAAAAAAAAAATTGAAGAGCAAAGTACACACAGATTACTAAACCGTACGCACGGATTTATAAACCATACGTACGGATTACTAAACCGTACATACGGATTTATATACCGTACGCACGGATTACTAAACCGTACGCACGGATTTATAAACCGTACGCAACGATTACTAAACCGTACGCACGGACTTATAAAACATGAGTACAGATTTAGCTTTTTCCGGGCCTCCGTAGCTCTCTCCCTAGTAACCCCTCCAGGGTTCCCACAGCATCTCTGCTTTAAGGAACACGTGTAGCTAGCGTCACGTTTATTAGAAATAATGGACAGTTTCTTGATATTTCTTAAAGAAAACAGGCGATTGGACGACAATACTGTGTCAACCTTTCATGATGAAAAGGTAAATATAAGCAAGAAACGTAAAATTAAGCAGACAGTATCAGAGAGTTGGTAGACAATGGAGTTGTGTGCACCATGCAACCTACGTGTCTCGTACATAGTTAACAACGGGTTTATAATTTAATTAAATTGAGCTTTACTGTTGTTTGATATGATACAAGTGTGTTAAGCCGATGGGTTTGTTAAAATGACTCACATATTCGTCCTCGAGTCTGTACGTACAAAGTTCTGGAAAGTTCTCCCAGACCCATCTGATCACTGATTAAATTTGGATAAATCGGGTTTAAATTTTGAAAATAAAAAGTTAGTCAAATTAATAAACACGTCATTTAGAACTGATGGTGGTGATTTTACAACTGAAAGTGGTGACCAGAGGCAGTCTTTGTATAGAGGCATGGCTAGGCAACTGCCTTGGGCCCCTCCAACTGCAGCCCACTGTAAGGGCCCCCCGATTAGCTAAATTATTTCTCGCATATTAATGTTGATGGGCCCCCTAGCTAAATTCGCCTTGAGCCCCCAAATTGCTAAGTCCGCCACTGGTGGTGACAGTGGCCTCATTACAATATACAATTCCAAAATGTATTTAACTATTTGGTTCAAAAACAATTCTGAACCCTGTGATTAACATTTTTCAAGGAATATAAGGTACAATTAATATAATTAAGAGTACCCCATCCACATATCACCAAATATCAAATCAACATAGTAAAAAATAGGAATAATGTACAATGCATAAACTAGTGTCATCTAGTGTACCTCAACATTACATTTTATAGTGTAATTGTGACGCGCGGGCAGGGCGAAGGATGAGACACTGAATCCTTGCATAACAGATGGTCACTTTTAATCGTACACAATGATTGCGCAATAGCGCACGAGGAACACTCAAACATGTACACAGAAACGTGTAGACTTAGACAACGACGAGCACAGGACACTGTGCGAGCGCACATTAAATAGACAAACCACATTAGGCCCACGTGATTACGAGACGATTCACAGGTGAGACAGATCATCACACGACATAACCATAACCACGGAGATCCACTGACGCAGACAAAGCACATGGACAATGTTAACACACGCCCAAAAGGGAGGGGCCGGGGTCCTCAACATGACAGACGCCCCCTCCAAGGGCACTACCCGTCCCGGGGTGCCAACAGGACCGAGTGCCCTGAACCCACGACAATGGGCGGATCCGACGCGCTCAGTCCTGCGTCTGGGAGGTGACTGCACTTGGCGAAGCGTCCGTCACGAATCGCCTAGCACACCCTCCCTGGGAAGACCGGGGAAAAGACGTTAGACACAAATACACAAACAGGTACACATACACATAGAAGCACAAACGGGAATAGGGGTTTGGCAAACAGACGGGAAGACATACGAACACCGGTACAGACGAACACATAACAGGCGCCAGGCTTCGCGCTAGGAGGAGAGCGATTAGGGGAGAGAAATCCGGAGCTGCTGGTGCTGCGTTGGGCAGTCCCCCTCCTGTCTTCGCTGCGAACCCTCCGCCGGGTGCAGCGCGGCTGGCGGACGTGCCAGGTGCAGCGGGGCTGGCGGACGTGCCAGGTGCAGCGCGGCTGGCGGACGTGCCAGGTGCAGCTCGAGGGAGCTCCTCCTCAAAGTCCATCATCTCCTCCTCACCCTCCAGGATCCCCTCCATGGACTCTGCCGGGCTCTCACCCCGGGAATAGTCCATGGGGCTGGCCCTGGAAGGTTTGGAGGACGCGTTCTCTCCCGGAGTCCTCCGCCCCTTGACAGTTCCCATGGAGGAGGGAAGGCTCTCCTCCTTGTCCTCCGTGTAGGGGTCACTCTCTGTGTATTCAGACACTCCTGAACCCACAGACGGGGAATAGTCCTCCGCGCCGTAATCCACGGTGGACGCGTTGTCCTCCGTAGGAGGGTAATAGTCCCGCTCCTCCTCACCTTCCTGTACCATGGGAGAGGGACCTACAGGCGGAGGGAGGTAGTCCTCCTCTTCTGACTCCTCCTCCTCCTCCTCTTCACCGTAGTCGACGGTGGTGTCCTTGTAGACGGACGGAGGGTATTCCTCTTCCTCCTCCTCCTCCCCAACATAGTCTATGGTGGGAGCGGAGTAAACGGACGGAGGGTACTCCTCTTCTTCCTCCCCCTCGTAGCCTGCGGTAGGAGAAGGGCACACAGGTGGAGGGGGGTAATCCTCCTCCTCTAACTCCTCCTCAGAGTCCTCCTCCCCGAATTCCGTCTCCGGGGTCGAGTCCGTGACGCAGATCACACCGGGACCCTTTTCCGGAGGCGAGAGGGTGCGGGATGGAGGGGAGTGTTGCTCCCTCCAAATCCTTACCGCGCCCTGGCGGAAGGTCTCCGTCAGCTCGGAGTCTCTCTCCTTCAGCTTCCGGGCCGAAGCCAGCTGGAGGGCGCACTCTGGGTTCTCCAGTTGTTCCTGCGTGGGCGAATCCTCTTGGCATGGGGCGGAGCCTTCCTCTCGACCGGGGGGGTCCTCCTCCAACTCCTGGACACCCCCCCGCAGGGGCGAGAGCTCCTGAGAAGGAGAGGGATGCCTCTCCTCCCACACCCGCGCAGCTGTTCGGCGGTATTCCTCCGCCAACTCGGGTATGGAGGTCTCGCGTGCCGCACACAGCAGGTACGAGCACTCTGGGTCCTCCATCAGCTGTTCCTGAGTTGGTGGGGTTAAGCGGCGCGGGGGAGAGGAGGAAGAGCGGTGGTGCCGCTTGCTGGGGCGAAGTGCCTTCTTAGGCCGGGTGGCGTAGCCTGGCATTTTGGTGTCTCTTTGCGGCTCGTCAATCTGTGACACGCGGGCAGGGCGAAGGATAAGACACTGAATCCTTGCGTAACAGACGGTCACTTTTAATCGTACACAATGATTGCGCAATAGCGCACGAGGAACACTCAAACAAGTACACAGAAACATGTAGACTTAGACAACGACGAGCACAGGACACTGCGTGAGCGCACATTAAATAGACAAACCACATTAGCCCCACGTGATTACGAGATGATTCACAGGTGAGAGAGATTATCACACGACATAACCATAACCACGGAGATCCACTGACACAGACAAAGCACGTGGACAACGTTAACACATGCCCAAAAGGGAGGGGCCGGGGTCCTCAACGTGACAGTAATGACTATGAAATTGTGAATGTCACATTTGATTAAATGTCATGCCATTTTCATTTGGCTTTAGTCATTGGAGATGCTCTCCAAAATTGTTTTCACTAGTGACCCCTCAAGGGCTCCCTACTTTCATGTGGTAAAGATATTATTTAATTAAATTATTACTTTTTATTTTTTAATAAAGTAGAAATGATTATCTCCATTCCGAGGACCACTGACTTTGTAAGCAATGGGCCAGCACAGCCCCGTCGACAGGGGGGGACAACCGGGTCTGTTGTCCCGGGCCCCATGGCCAGGGGGGCCCATCAAAGCGCCCAGCAATTTATTTTTTATTTAAAGTCTACAATTTTAAATAATCCTAAAATCTTTAATTAAGATAAAATTCTGTACTCAAAATGAGCTCAATGGCTAAATATACATGTTTTTAACCTATCTGCATATTTTCCATTAAGTGCATACACCCCCGCCTCCCACTGAAAAATGGTTTGATCCAGCACCGACCGTAGCCAGCTGGTACCCGCCCAACAACGGGAAATACAGTGGTGGATAGTTAAAGTAAACAGAAATCTGGAGCGCAGAAAAGAAAGGAAAAATATTTACCTGACGAATTTTAATGTTGCATTGTGTTCCAGGTTTGAAAAGTGCTAAAGTAGGCTAAAGTACTTGAAAATACTTGAAACTGTAACTACTTCGTTTCACAACAAATATCTATCTGACTGAACAGTTCTCTTGTATTTAGGGTTGCCACCTAGGTCTGACAAAAAACAAGGACACACTGTCATACGCGAACGTAAAATGTTACCGGGGGTGTAAAATGGACACAGCGAGAAAAAAAGACGGATTTAAAGTGTGCAGAAACATTCTAAACAGTCGTTTAAACTAACCTAGTGAAAACCGGGACATTAAAACAGCGACGTAAAACCGGGACAGGTGGCATCCCTACTTGTATTACGTTAACAAATACGAGCCTCTTGTAATTCCAGGACTAAACATGAGAGAACGTGAAGACGTTAAGATTGGGCGTTTTGAAAATGAACAACCATTAAATAATGTGATTAAAAAAGCGAATCATTTCGAGTATATGTATAAATATTTAACTTATTTAAGTTTAACGTGTCGTGAAATATTGAAATGGACCTTGAAAGTGACGTACAAGTGCTTGAATTCAATCTTATAAAAGTGTATGAACCCTGCAAACATGACTGTTCATTGCGCTGAAGCGCGGCGTGCGCGAAGTTACAAAATTCCAGAGGTGCACGACCTCGCGAATCGACAGCGCGTGAGGCCCTCATTTTCATGTCATTCATGTAATTTCGCCGCGCGGACCCTCGCGCCGCTCGCGACGCGTCAAGTATAAACCAGTAAGCTGTCAGAAACAGCTTTGATGTGTGGCTATATTATATACTATAAGACCTAACATAAGGGGGGGGGGGGGCGGCACATGAAACTTTCTTGTCCCGGGCCCCAGCAAGACTGTCAACGGGCCTGGGCCAGCATATAATCATTAAAAAAATTTTAAATAAACCTGATCTGAGATCATTCCTGGAATATAGAATGTTATTGATTTCCAACAGAATTAGCACATTTCTCAGTGGGACATGTTTTATCCAAAATCTACAGTGTAATATAGTAATGCTCATATTATCCCACCATGCTGCCACAGATGATAGATAGTAACAATAACCATAACAGTAAACAAATTTTGTGCATTAAAATGCATTTTATAAACACAGCCCACTTATATAGTATAACGTACTCCTATTTAGCAGAAGCGGCGGGCCCAGCTCCTTTATGGCGATATAAAACATATTAAACATTAATGAATCTCCGAAGAAAAGCGCTTAAATCAAAATTTCCTATCCCATCTACATGCCTACCGAGTTTCAGCCGTCTACGTGCAGCAGATCGCGAGATATCCGGCTTTGAAGTTGACCACAAAAGTGCACCCCGCGAGGGGGTCTCCCGACATATCCGTTTACAAAACATATTTATGTTGTGAAATGTCTTAATGATTTGTCACCTAAAAATCGTTTACTAATAAGGCTTTAATTTAAGACCTTAACAGCGTAGATCCGTTGTGGTTAAGTACCTTAAAAAGCTTGCTCACCTCACTGCAAAATTTTCCGAAATCCGCTTCCTGAATGAGACACTCCGACAAATCTGCCCCCTAAGCATCTCAGAAGCGTTCTTAACGCTGATTTGACCCCTCATTACAAAGCTGCAGCGGTTCTGCTTTGATTTGAGTGGTTTTTATTGGTCTAAAGTGGGGTAGTGACTTTGAATGACAGGTTTTACAACCTCTCCCCCGGCGAGGTGCGAAGGGGAGGGGGGGGAGGGTGAACCAATAAGCCCACAGAGACAAGCTGGAGCCTCAGAAGTGATTGAAAGCTGTTCTAACCAATAGTTTACTTCCTTCTGAAGCTAACCAGCCCTCATATGACATGATTGGTCAAGTATATTCTTAAATTGAGCCCTCAGAAACTGGCGCTTCATTTCCAATTTCGGCCGCTAGCATAGCAACATAAGCTAACCCTTTGCTAACCTAAGCTAAGCTCCCCAGAACACACTGTTTGGCGAAACTGAAGCAGCCATGGATTATTTTGTTCGTTTTTATGCGGATTGTGGATACTTTTGAACATAAACGGATTACTTTGTGTGAAATATATGGGCAATTTTCGGAATTTTCGCCAACCCGGAAGTGAGACGGTACACCGGCTACGACGCGATTCTACGTACTGTGAGTAACAATGGATAATTTTTCATAAGCGATATTGTACAAAATATATATTCTAATACTAAACATTAACTAAGCGTTAGGTTATAAACAGTTTTGGAGCTTTTGAGTGCTGGAGTACTCTGTATCGTGTCGGATGCTACCGGAGTTGGCTACGGTAACCTAGCTTATGCTGTCGGACTATATTGGACATAAATATGATATCATAACGTCCATATTTGGACATGGAATTTATTCATTGGAATTTTCTGGTCTTTCTGTAATATGTGCAGCGTTGTTGTTTGAAATGGCTCATCGATTTCGTGTATGGAATTTGTTAGCATGTTAGCTTGGTTGACTAAGGGTGTGTACCGGGTGTGGCACATACTTAGCACATTTGGACAGGGTGTGGTGAACTTGACATTCCTTGGAACAAAGTGGAATAACTTTGCAATGCTTGCATGGATTTGCTTCATTTTTTCTGTGTTGTTAGAAAAGACCCTAGCGAAACTTTTTGCAATTTCCAATAAGGGATTTGAATAACTATGTGAATATACATTCCAGTCATGTTCAAGTTCAAGTCAAAATTTGACATTCCTGGCATATTAGCATTTGTAATAGAGGCTCTAAAATAAACCAAATTATGTGAATATGATATTGAAGTGAATCATTATGTTCCCCCAACTGTCTACTTCAGTTTGAGCCATGAATGATAATTTTCCTATATGTACAACTTGAGATATCTAGTGTTGAAGTGTACTAGTACCATTCGCTCAAAGATGGCTGCCAACCAATGTCAAGCGTTAAAGGGGGGAACGATGCAGCATAGGGTTAAAGGATATTTGGTTGGCAAAGTTTCGGTCAATTTGTTCTATTAATTATGTTTTTGTTCACCCCCTATAGATTGACTGTTGTGCTGTTAATAGCATGTCAGATGAGCAACTGATGAAGTCTGTGCCCAGATTTGGAGACCGGATAGCAGTAAGGCAGTACTGCAGAAGGGAAGTGGCTGCATCAGAGGGAATCAGCAGTACTGTGTCTAAAGCAACTGAAAATCTCATGGCAAAGCTGAATGAAAGACATGCCTGCAAGAGAAAGCATAATGACAGTCGATCTCAAAAACTGTATAGGAACTTAAATGCTCAAAAAGCAGAACGGAATTACCAAATGGGACTATTTGAAGAAGTTGGTGACTCATTTGTTCAGATCAAAGGGAAACGAGGAGGTGGAATCAGGCACCTGAAGGCTTTAAAAACAGCTACAATTGCAGAGCTTTTAAAATGTGGCAAACAGCTGTTCTTTCCAAATGGAAAAAAACAAATTGGGTGACATAACTGAATTTGAAATCACAATGAGAGACTTTACTGAAGAAGAGCTAGATCCATTGACCACACTGGGTGAACAGTATGAAACAAGGAAAGTGAAAGTACTGAGACTATCTGTCTTGCAAAAGGATAGACACAACCACTACTCCAAGGGCAGAGGAATCACTGGTTGAACTTCAATCTACTTCTGCTATGATAAACTTTCCCTCAGCAGAGAACCACAGTGTAACAGCAGAGAACAGTGGTGTAACAGCAGAGAACAGCAGTGTAACAGCAGAGAACAGCAGTGTTTTTGTTGATTTACTTTCTCTTCCAGTGGACAGTGTGGTGCTGGTTGAAGATGATACATTTCATACATTTCAAAGAAACGGTGTACGATGGCTGATAATACAAGCAATATTGCGGACCGTCCTCGGCTTGTTGAAAAACTACACGCACGAAGCGAAATATGGAATTATTTGCATACATTTCAGACAGTCATGGCAACCCCGTGGACACATCAAAACCGGTCTGCAAACGGTGCTCTAAAGCTGTACCAACCAAAGGAGCCAATTGATTCTTTTTACATAAAATGCGCTTTCGTTTGACCCACCCAAGGTTCCGTAATGCACAGAACAGTTGGTAATGCTGAAATGGCAGCTAAAACAAACGCAGTGTGTTCGCAGCTCGTTTTAATTAAACAAGGAAAGCAGCAGAAGTGCTGTGTGGAAATACTTTGGATTCGAAGCAGATACAGATGGAAAACCGAAGGACATGAACAAGCCAGTTTGAAGGCGGTGCTTTCGGAACATTTCAACGAAGGGCGCTAAAGCCTGGTTTATACTTGATGCGCCGCGAGCAGCGCGAGGGTCCGCGCAGTGAAAATGATGTAATCGCGGTAGCCTCGCGCACTGTCAATTCGCGAGGTCGTGCACCTCTAGAATTTTGTAACTTAGCGCGCGCCGCAGCGCAATGAACAGTCATATTTGTAGGGTTCATACACCAACAAGGTGGAATTAAAGCACTTGTACGTCACTTTTAAGGTCCATTTCAATATTTCCCAGCACGTTAAACTTTAGTTAAATATTTATACATATACTCGAAATTATTCGCTTTTTTATCACATTATTTAATGGTTGTTTATTTTCAAAACGCCCAATTTTAACGTCTTCACGTTCTCTCATGTTTCGTCCTGGAATTACAAGAGGCTCGTATTTGTTAACTAATACAAGAGAACGGTTCAGTCAGACAGCTATTTGTTTCAAGCATTTTCAAGCACGCGGACAAGGTGTGCAGACTCACGCTACGGTCACTCGCGAAAGTTTAAACCTACAACGAATCTGGCCAAACACCTGAAGGCACGCATATTTGTACAAAACATTCCAAGAGGTTGGTGATTATTCCCATTTCTAGTATTATAGCATACAAAATTATGTGTCCGATTATGGCAGGGGTGCTCATTATGTCGATCGGAAGTGTCGGTCGATCGCGAAGGAATGTGCGTAGATCGCGTCACATAAAATAGTAGTAGACGAATCGCACATCTGCACCGACGGTTGTATTTTGATTGACATTCACGGTAGCCAATCTGCAATCCACTGCAATCCACTCAAATTACGTTTACGTTTAATGTGGTAGGGACTACACCTTTTATTTATTTGACATTTGTGAAACAAAATACAATATTCATTTGTTTGTTTATAAAAAATAAATAAAAAGCCTTTAAAACGGAAATGAGCACAGTATCTGACTTTGGTATCGAAAATCGTATCGAATTTCAATACTTTTTAAAGTATCGTATCGAAGTTGTAATACTTACTATTACATAATGTCTCTCTGATTGATTCAAGGCTTTTGTTCTGTTTTGTAAATTGTGTTTGGATCAATTGAGTACATTTTTTGTCAATAGGAGCTGACCTCCTTGTTGCCAGTGCTATCCATGTTAGACTTGTTGAACCGAACAGTGCCTTCACAAGAAGCCCTCAGGCCCACACCTGTGGATGTGTGTCGGAAGTCCCAAACAATTACACTTCCTACCTTGAACTTGCAGAAGAGTTTGGGAGTGTTCTTGATGCAAACATATGGGTGATGGATATTATATAACAGGGTACCCGCGGGTCCTTAAAAAGTCTTAAAATGTCTTAAATTTAGTTTTCCATATTCAAGGCCTAAAAATGTCTTAAAATGTCTGGAATTTTATGAGGGGAGGCATTAAATTATAAATGCGTGTTGTTCAGTTGTTCTGGCGCGATGTGAACTTTGCCGAATCTAGCGCTAGGACCATGCAGAAAATAACCGCTACAGGGTCCTAGCGCTGGAGTATACGGCCTCAACAACGTCAACAATTTTTGTTCGCCAACCGCATCCCCAACCCCCCCCCCCCCCCCCCCCCCGTCAACAATTCTCGTTCGCCCCCCCCCCCCCCCCCCCCCCCACCCGTCAACGATGTGGAACAACACACCTGCATACCCAGTAATAGTATTATTTTTTCTTGTGAGAGGTATTAAAAAGGTCTTAAAAGTCATTGAATTTGAGATTTAAAAATGTGCAGATACCCTGTATAAGGTAAGACTTATATGTTGCACAAAAAATTTTACCATCCTTTCATTAAATTTTGTTGTCTTATTATTTTTTAAAGGATGTCATGTACTCTTTACCATTACACACCTTATGGTCTATATAATTTGTCAAAGAAAATATTTACCCAATGGTGCCACTGATATTGTTACCCTTTAAAGAGACCCAGAAATGAAAAATGGCTTGGCAGACCAGCAACACTGCCCACATCAGATAAACAACACAAAGCCTCCAGCTTGTGGATCATCATCGCTATGGCGCAAGTACAGCTGAATGTTCCTGACTATACAGTTTTCTGTTCCCAAATCTGTCCTAATGATTCGGGCAGTTCCACCAAGCTCTCTGACAGTGTCAAGATAGTAACCTCCAATAACTCTGGGGTCACTGCTAGTGCAGTATGCATTCAGCCACAACATTTTCCTTGAGAATCTGCCAATGGCCCCATTGATGCATATGCCGAATGGTTTCAATTTGTCATATGAGTCAACATGCCATACAAAATTGGGGCCTTTTGCAAAGTATGCTCTTCTGTGCAATCTTCTATTTCTTCGCATTTCAGTGCTCAACGGATCAAGAGTGGACATAATTAGGCGCACATCTTCTTTGCGAACATTCAGTCCCCTTGCCTTGCATTTACTGTACATCCACCTGTATCCATGCAAAGTGCCTGAGCCCTGGAGTTCTTCCTGTATAAAATTAATTATATCTAACCAGTTGCTGAATTCTTTCCTGCGAAAAAGTCCATTTCGTTTTAAGACCTTTTTAAGGGTCTTCATGCTGATAACAATCCTGTGTTTTACACAAAGAATATACAGGATTTCCTCATATTTTATGCCCAGGTGAAAATAATGTTCAATTAGATCCAGTCTGCTCATTTTGGGGTTATGAAGAAATCCTCACCAACACCTAGCAACAAAAAAGGACAAAGAGAGATTAAAAAAAGTTTCATATAAAAAGAACATAGAAGAAGAAGAACAGACTAAAAGCAGCACATTTGACATATTTCATTATTCTGCCAGTTCATGCCTAATATGCAACTTTGTTGACAAGATTCCATGTGGTGATTCCTTTCAATTTGACTTAGTCATCCCAATGTGCATACAGGTACTCTACAACAACTAAATTACATATAAAGTACATGTCATATGTCCATGCAAATTGACAAATGTTGGCTAGGAGGGGTACCTCACAGCTGCCCCCTTGTCTATATGCAATGAAATACTCATGTTTCCACATCTAATGTAAAACCATATCAGAAAGCCATATCAGAAGAATAGAAGGTGTTACTCCAGTAGGAGGGGTAAATCACAAAAGAATATGACAAATACAAGCGAGCAATTTACCGTTAAGTATATGACTAAAATGAAAAATGAGAAAAATATATAAATACCTTACAAGCAACGTACGAACTGTTTAAATGCGCACAAATACGCCGTGGTACACTAAATTATGTTGCCGAGCATTATCCACAAAGTACAGAGCCCTTGAGGGGTTACTAGGGAGAAATCTACGGAGGCCCAGAGAAAACAAAATCCGTACGTACGGTTTATAAATCCATGCGTACGGTTTATAAATCCGTGCGTACGGTTTAGTAATCCGTGCGTACGGATTTTGCTCTTCACATTTTTTTTTCGCCAGTGACCCCTACGGGGCTCCGTATATTAAAATGGCAGTAATTGATTTTACGTTTCTGCATTTATGTTATCTAGAGGTTGCTCTAGAGCCCCCATACTCAAATAGCGGCCCGCAGGCCATCTATTTCTGGCCCGCGAGGTGTTTTGAAAAGTTTTTTTTTATGATTTGTTTTTTCAATCGTGCTATCCGCTCTTATTTTGAAATCGCACACCGTGATCTCAAGACGAGGCTGGGGATTGCCAATAAACAGATAGCAGACGCCCAAATGCGTTCACCCAACCCACCCCCCCAACAAACTGATCCCTTCTGCCCCGCTGTGCCCAATACCAGTTGTGGGAAAACCGTTTGAAAGACTATTAGAAACACGGTGGCTTGGTGGTTAGCACATTTGCCTCTCAGCACTGGGGTCTTGGGTTCAAGTCCCTATCTGAGTGGAGTTTCCACGTTCTCCCCGTGTCTGCGTGGGTTTCCTCCGGGGTCTCCGGTTTCCTCCCACAGTCCAAAAACATGGAGATTAGGTAAATTGGCATTCCCTGATTCCCTGACAAATTCTCCCTGACTGTGTGTCTGTCTCTTCATGTCCATTAAAAAAAAGCAGTTGTCTGAGTGTGTGTGTGCTTGTATGCCCAGTGGTGGATGGTGCTCTGCCCCCCTCCCTGCACCCCATTCAGTCCCCCAGGGGGCTGTGGATCCCGGTTGAGAGTACGCTGTGCGCAATTGGCTGCCGCTTCTCGCCGGTGTGTGATTGGATGTGTAAGAGTTGTATCTGTATAAAAAAAAAAATTGTAAAGCGACCTTGGGTTTTAGAAAGGCGCTATACAAGTTGAACAATCCATTCATTCATTCATTTATTAGTCGATTGTGTAGGATCCCTGCCTAAGGAATTAAACATAGAACACCAGGTATCAAGTACTTATCGTCCTGAGTCCCAAGGAGCATTGGAACATTTTCACCAGACCTTGAAGACAATGCTAAGAACCGTTTGCCATGACTGTGACAAAGACTGGGTTGAAGGTGTTCCATTGTCTCTGTTTGCTATAGGGATGCACCGATATGGTGATTATGGGTGGATGCCAGGTGCGGACTGGCATACATTACTACCGGGGCCAATGGGTTAGTGGGCCGCCGGGCTGCCTGTGGTTTAGCTCAGCCCGTGGAGGAGCCATTGCACTGCGGCCCCGGCCCGTAGTCACGCTGCTGTTTAACGGTGTTATTACCTCCCCCGCTCCAGTCAGACTAACCTGCTCAGCACCGCCGCGGACTGATCCTGTAAACACATGAACGAGTTGGACCGCGGCTGCGGATTGGGCCAGCTGATGCGGGCTGACGGTGTGGGTGTGCAGCGGAGATCAGAAAAAAAAAACTTGTCCCAGAAAATCCGGGCTGGACTACGGAAACATACAGCAGCTGTGTCACCAGTGGTGTAGTTAAAAAAAATAAGTGAGGGGTCGCCCTTGGACTAAAGGCGGACAGCGGAGCCATAGGCCAAGCGGGTGGGGGGTTGCAGGGGTGTGGGAAGCAGGTGACGGTCGCCCCCTCCCGCTAAGGGTGTGAACATTTTTTAAGTTATAGGTGCCCGCAGGTGTTCTAGCTAGGGTGACCACCTATCCCGCTTTACGTTGCACCTTAACTTACCACCTATCCACCTAAAAAGACCGTGGATAGGTTTACGCTTGACTTTTGTCCAATAGTTCAGTCAACAGCAGTAAAAGCGGTAGTCGATAGGCTGAGACCATGGGTTAAAGTTCTCCGTCACTACAACGGATTTCCGTCATTTGATTTTTTGGGGGGAAAATTCCGTCAAATCATAATAAACCACACACGCGCGTGCTATCTGTTTTGTGGCCAAAATATGATTCTCTCACTGGTGCTCTTCAGCACTGGATGTATATATATATATGTATATAATCGAGGGTCCGCGCGCCGAAAATGACGTAATCGCGGTGGCTCCACCCGTGCGCGAGAGCCTCGCGCGCTGGCGATTCGCGAGGTCGTGCACCTCTCGAATTTTGTAACTTCGCGCGCCACGCTTCAGCCCAATGTACTAATCATTAAATATTCATTTGTTCATTCATTTTGAATATTATAATGTCATGTCCATACTATAAAGTGACTACATTTCAATTTTTATTTGAATTTGTAGTGAAATATAGAAGTTATGGTTATTTATACTGGAGAATCTCTCCACCGATCACAGACTTTTCTTCATTTAGCTTAAATACAGTCGGAGAAAATAGGCGCATTTCTTCCATTAAAATGTCAACTTTTTATTTCTAAACCAATTTAACATGGATGGTGTTGTTCTGTTTGTATTTAAAAGCTCTATCCAGTGGTGTGATTTAATTTGCCATTTTTGGATATTTAATTTTTTTGTAACATAGGCCTACAGCTTATGTTTTTGCTATAGTGAATCTGATAAAACCAAGAGAGCTTCATACCTTTTAAAACTCACCAGGATTCATTAAATTTGACTTGATTTTTAAATAATTTTCTGGAGGAGGACCCCCAGATAACTCCATTATATAAACATTTATGTACATTTATTGCTCAGGTGTTGCATTTTGTTGCTTCATAGATTCTCTGTTCTGTCCTTACACAGGCTGTTTAGATAAATATACTTTATAAATGTGTTTATTATGTAGCATTAGGCAAAAGAGGCCTTGTCCCAACTACACCACATTATCAGTAATTTACATTTACATTTATGGCACTTGGCAGACGCCCTTATCCAGAACAACTTACATTTTTATACAAGTGAGCAATTGAGGGTTAAGGGTCTTGCTCAGGAGCACCTCAGTCATGACCTCAGGTCTGGGAATCGAACCCACAACCCTCCGGTCACAAGACCAGTTCCCTAACCGCCAGGCCATGATAATTACTGGCATTGTCTTTTGCCAGGAAAAATTTTCAGTCAAATGAAAATTTCTTGCTTTAACCCATGGCTGAGACATATGTCAATCAAGCTGTTGACAAGCGCACAAATGCCTCCTCAACATTGTTAACACACTTAAATTATAGAGCGTGCTGTTCGGTCAGGATAGACAGCCATGGCTAGTGTGGCCCCGAAAAAGAGATGATGTGTTTTCAGTAGCGGATGGACAACAACATACCCTTGGTTAAGACCAGTGGATGGTGAAGCAGAGAGAGCTTTTTGCATTTTATGTAAAAGCAGTTTTTCTGTCAGGCATGGCGGAGAATATGATGTGAAGCGACACGGTGCATGTGAGTCTCACAGAAAAAGAGCACAACAACAAGAAACATGCAAATCCATGCAATCGTTTTTCATTAAGCCAAATGACCCCCAGCTTGATAAAATTTCTGCAGCAGAAGTGACGAGCAGGGCCGGCCCTTCCATTAGGCGACATAGGGGCCTAGGGGCGCCGTCTGTCCAGGGGGGCGCTCGCGTGCATGCGTTTTTTTTTTTTTTTTTTTTTTTTTACAAATGAACAATTAATAAATGTGAAAACAAGCAAAGTCCACATAATCATAACTTCATTTTTTTATAATATTAGTCAAATTAATCATTCTTATAATAACAACACACGACACCTCTCACCCGCGCGCCAACCCGCCCTCCCCCGCGCGCTCTGCGCACCTCGTTACTGTTTCTCTGTGGGGGGGAAAAAGACACCACAGAGTGAGTGACATCTCCTCGAAAAGACGTCAAAAAGGCAGAAGTCCTCTGGTGCCCAGGGTAGAAAAAGGAGAAAAGTAGAGGAAGAAAGGCGGCAAAAAACAGGTAATAATGGTAATATGTGGTGAATTAACACTATACCATTGGCGAACCGTCAGGGACTTCAACGTCTTCTCTGAAGGTTAATTGATCTTAAAAAGGATGCTTTATCTATTATATGTAATATATGTTAAAAACGCTTCACCAATAATTTGTATTTTTCCTATAAATTTCAAATTTCACGTTGTTTCTAGGTAAAAGAAAGAAAGGCCCTCTCCCAGGAACTTCTGTTTATCTGTCACATATGCCTGCCTTTTACATTGAGAGCTTTTATTATAGATTGGCAGTTTTATCAACCAATCATATTATCCAATTAGAATTGTTATGTAAAATAGTTTTTAAATATTTTTGTGCAACACCTTTATATTTATTGCTTGTTATATGGTAATATTTAAGTCATTTGCTTTTTATTTGTTTCTTTAATAGTGACACAATCAACCCAATGATTGATGATGCAGGGGGCACCAACCAAAATCTTGCCTAGGGCACCACATTGGTCAGGGCCGGCTCTGGTGACGAGCATTTATCATGCTGTACAACATGCTCATTCAACCGACGATGCTTCCTGCCGACGCTGTTGCGGAGCGAATTTTGAAATTGTTTTCTAAAGTATAATAATCTATTTACGTGCTAATCTTTTACTTTTTGCCTTCCTAGATAAATTTTACAGGTTTTATTCCGGCCGCTGACCAACTTTCTGCCTTCACAAATCAGCTAGCGTAAGTTTATATATCGGCTAGACGCGGTAAGTGTTTTGATTCATTCATGGCTGGTGTGGGTTTGTTTCCCTGTTTGGAGTGTGGCATGTTTAGCCTAGACCCTTTCGCCACCAACATTAATAGTGATAGTATCTGTGAGAGGTGCAACTTAGTTATTTCTCTCGTGGTGAAAGTGGAAAGCTTAGAGCGCCGTGTCCACTCATTATTGAGGGATAGAGAGACAGAGTCAGCAGTAGGTGTGGACGCGCCAGAACTAGCGCCTCCGCGACTCCGGCGATAGAGCCCTCACAGCGGGGCGAATGGGTGACGTCTCGGCGGCTTAGTCGGAGAGCGAGGGCTGCAGCTAACGCCAGCGCTAGCCCACCAGAGTACCACTCATCGGTTCACGTGTCCAACAGGTTTGCCCCGCTCAGTGCATCACCCGCTGAGGAGCCAGTCTCACGGACTCTGGTGATAGGAGACTCTATAGTCCGGCACGTGAAAGTCGCTATTCCTGTAGGGGCACCAGCGGTTAAGGTTAGCTGTTTACCGGGAGCCAGAGTGCCGGACATTAGTGGCAACCTTAGACCTTAGCCCATAGGAGACTCTCTAGGATAGTTATACATGTAGGGGCCAACGATATATGTCTGCGACAAACTGGCCCAGACGATGTCCGATGCCGTAATCTGCTCTGGTCCCATCCCAATGCGGCGCGGCGATGAGCAATACACCAATACAACGGGTTAAACCTGTCTGCGAGCTGCCTAGAGGCGTCACCAAGTTCCCATAGGATTGAGACTGTGTCTGTGCCCCGGGTTAAACTAAATCATAAGAAAATAGTCCGTCCTAAGTTTTTAACTAATATTCAGACTTCACATCCAATTATTACCTATATGACCGATCTGAAAATGGGATTAATCAATATTCGATCGCTCAGCTCAAAAGCAGTTTTTGTAAATGAACTTAAAACTCACCAGAAAATTGATATTCTATGTCTAACTGAAACCAGGGTATCTGCACATTTTTAAATCTCAAATTCAATGACTTTTAAGACCTTTTTAAAACCTCTCACAATAAAAAATAATACTATTACTGGGGATGCAGGTGTGTTCCACATCGTTGACGGTGGGGGAGGGGGGGGGGGTGGCGGCGAACGAGAATTGTTGACCGGGGGGGGGTTGGTGAACGAAAATTGTTGACGTTGTTGAGGCCGTATACTCCAACGCTAGGAATCTAGCACTAGGACCCTGGAGCGGTTATTTTCTGTATTAGCGCTAGATTCGGCAAAGTTCACATCGCGCCAGAACAACTGAACAACACACACTTATAATAATTTAATGCCTCCCCTCATAAAATTCCAGACATTTTAAGACATTTTTAGGCCTTGAATATGGAAAACTAAATTTAAGACATTTTAAGACTTTTTAAGGACCCGCGGGTACCCTGTGAAACGTGGATTCAATCTGGTGATTATTTAACTTTAAATGAAGCCATTCCTGTGGGATATAGTTATATACATAGACCTAGATTGTCAGGCAGAGGAGGAGGAATATGTATAATCTATTGTGATTATTTAGAAATTCATCAGAAATACCTAGATATCTCAAACTCATTTGAGATGCAGTCTATTAATGTAATTAGTCCATCTGAAAATAAAAGTACAATTTCCCTAACTAATGTATACAGACCACCAGGGCCTTACTCAGATTTCTTAAATGATTTCACTGATTTTGCAGCAAATTTAGCAGTATGTAGTGACAAAATAATAATGGTAGGAGACTTTAACATACATTTTGATAATGCGGAGGATCCACTGACAAGGGCTTTTACTTCTATATTGAACTCATTATACAAAACGTAGAAGGACCTACACATTATCGAAATCATACCCTAGATCTAATCTTAACGCTGGGTATCAACGTAGATAATATAAATATACTTCCGCAAACCGTAGCAATCTCTGATCACTATTTAGTCCAATTCGATCTTCACCTTAACATAAATACCCGCCCGTCTCCTCTGCAGTGTATAAAGCGCTCGATAAATTCATAAACAGCAACACAGTTTATTGAAACCCTCCCTGATTTAACTGCTTTAGCCCACTCGCCATCCGATCCAGGAGAGTTAGAAAGTCTAACCGACTGCTTAGAGAATACCTGCAGATCAGCTCTAGATATAGTAGCTCCACTAAAATATAAAAAGGCTAGATCCAAAAAGCTCGCCCCGTGGTACACTGACCAAACTAGAAACTTAAAACAAATAGCACGTAAATTAGAGTGGAAATGGCGATCTACTAAGTTGGAAGTATTCCACTGTGCCTGGAAGGATAGCATTATTGAATACAAACGGGCACTCACTAAAGCACGCTCAGCATACTTAGCCTCACTGAGAAAAATAAAAACAATCCTAGATTTCATTTTAATACTATTTCTAAACTTACAAAAAACCAAGCAGGCGCAGAACCTCAGATTCCAGTAAACCTCACTAGTAATGTATTTATAGATTTCTTTGATAATAAAATTGAGAATATTAGACAAAATATAAAACCTTTTATTAGCATTACAACTGGTATGTCATCTGGTTTGGTTGAAATTGATTTAAATTACATACCGGGAGACAAACTTGATGCTTTTCATCCACTCCCACAATCAGAATTAGAGAAAATAATTTCTTCCTTAAATTGTACTACGTGCACACTAGACTCAGTTCCCTCAAAGTTATTAAAAGAGGTATTACCAGCTGTAACTGAACCTCTTCTAACTATAGTTAACTCATCCATTACAATAGGTCACATGCCCAAATCATGTAAATTAGCAGTTATTAAACCTCTGATCAAGAAACCAAATCTTGATCCGACTGTCCTATCTAATTATAGACCCATTTCGAACACATCATTTATATCTAAGATCATAGAAAAAGCTGTTGCCCAGTAATTATGCCTATATCTGCATAGGAATCACATATTTGAAAAGTTCCAATCTGGCTTTAGGCCCCATCACAGTACTGAAACAGCATTAGTCAAAGTAACAAATGATCTCCTCCTTGCTTCTGATCAAGACTAGCACTGCTAGTGCTTCTCAATCTTAGTGCAGCTTTTGACACAATTGATCATAGGATCTTGCTAAAGCGGTTAAAATGCTGGGTTGGAGTCTCAGGCACAGCCCTTTCATGGTTTTACTCTTACTTGACAAATTGCCATCAGTTTGTAGAGCTCAATAATATTCCATCCAAACGTACAATAGTTAAATATGGGGTCCCGCAAGGCTCCATCTTAGGACCACTATTATTTACATTATATATGCTACCACTGGGCACAGTTATAAACAAACATGGTGTCAATTTTCACTGCTATGCAGATGACACTCAACTTTACATATCAGCCAAACCTGATGACAAAAATTAGGAAAAATTGAGGCCTGTGTAAGAGATATTAAATGCTGGATGTCTCTAAACTTCCTCCAACTAAATGAGGGCAAAACAGAAGTTCTCCTTGTGGGCCCTAAGGCCGCAAGACAAAAAATTCCAGATCTAATGCTTAATCTTGCAGACTATGCCATTACATCTGGCACAGTAGCCAAAAACCTAGGCGTCATACTCGACTCCGACCTATCATTTGATAAATACATAGATAATACTACTAGGATAGCTTTTCTACATCTCCGCAACATTGCCAAATTAAGAAATGCATTATCACAGGATGATGCAGAAAAATTGGTGCACGCCTTTGTTAGCTCTAGATTAGACTACTGCAATGCACTACTGTCAGGATGTTCAAATAGGAATCTAAATAAATTTCAAATAGTTCAAAATGCCACAGCCAGAGTTCTGACCAGAACTAGAAAATTTCAACATATTACACCAGTCCTATCAGCTCTGCATTGGCTCCCAGTTAAATTCCATATTGATTTTAAAATTCTATTATTAACATATAAAGCACTGCACGGGCTTGCTCCTGAATACCTCCAGGAACTTATTTCCTACTATGAACCCCCATGTCCACTAAGATCACAGGGTGCTGGTCTTTTATTAGTTCCACAAATTAATAAGGTAACAGCAGGGGGAAGAGCCTTTTCTTATAAGGCCCCCCAGCTTTGGAACAACCTTCCAAAATGCGTACGGGACTCTGACACAATCACAATCTTAAAGTCTAGGTTGAAAACCCACCTATTTGGTTTAGCATTTGATAATTAACATCCCCCCTTAGATAAAGGTACAGATCCAGGGGTTCATAGACGAAGGGTTTTATGGTAGACTGGGGCGCTGGTGCTGTCGTCCTGTCACTGCTCGTGGTCACTCAAGTTTGTTGACAGGGCAGTGGATGGATGCCATTGTCTCAGAATGCCCCCAAGCCTATGTTACCTTCTGGTTCTGCCTTTTAGCTAGGCTGTAATAGTTTAACTTAATGCCAGAGTTGCTGCCACACTCCAGAAATGTGTTTAATTTCATCTGTCCTGTATATGTCCTCATATAGAGCTAATTTTCCCTGTTTTATTTTCTCCACATGGCTGCCCGCCTGCTCGAGGAAAAATGAGGTGAGGAGAGACAAGCGATCCATCCAGTGCTAGCCACCTACTGCCTGACCGGATGAGCCTACACCATGATGGACATTACTACATTTTTTCCTTTTCTTTATTTCTTTCTGTCTAAATTGTTGTTGTTGTCATGGTGACCGGTGTCGGCCAGAGGAGGATGGGTTCTCCCCCTGAGTCTTGGTTCCTCTCAAGGTTTCTTCCTAATGCAAAAAAACTAGGGAGTTTTTCCTTGCCACTGTCGCCCTTGGCTTGCTCACTGGGGGCTAGGACTCGGCACTTGTAAAGCTGCTTTGTGACAACAACTGTTGTAAAAAGCGCCATATAAATAAAATTTGATTGATTGATTGATTCATATCGCTCTACCGACTACAACAACAAATTAGCCCCAGTCATTTTTCCTGACTCTGAGATAGCAAAAAAAATGTCGTGTGGCCGCACCAAAGCAGCATCCATCGTAACCGATGTTCTTGCTCCGGTCTCAGTGGAAAAATGTTTACTAGAACTGACATCGCCTGTGCTTGCAGGTGGAGTGCACACACCGTTTTTTTCAGTGGCGTCAGATTCTTCCAACCACGGCAGCACCAAACTTTTTCCACTGGTAGTAAGGTACTGGACCCCGGGGCTTGGGTTAAAGAACAGGGTTGTTGATTTTTACGAGGATAGCTCAGAGACGTCAGAATCAATTCACCGTCAGATAACAAATAAACTTAAAGAGAATGGCCTTCGACTGGAGATGATCTCTGCCTACACTGCTGATAATGCTAGTGTGAATTATGGAAAGTACAATTCTGTTTATCAAAAGCTGAATGCAGATAATGCTGGCATTATTAAGGCTAACTGTATGGCACATATTGTGCATAATTGTCAATGTCAATGTCAATGTCAATTTATTTATAAAGCACATTTAACACAACATTAGTTGACCAAAGTGCTGAACAGATTAAGAAACTTAAAAATTACAATACGTGGACTAAAAAACAACAACCAAATAAATCAATAATTACATAAAAGCCAAAGAATAATAATGAGCTTTAAGCTTACATTTAAAACTTGAAAGAGTAGGCGCCAATCGAATTTGCAGCGGTAACTCATTCCAGAGTTTCGGGGCGGCTACTACAAATGCTCGGTCCCCCCTCTGCTTCAGCCTAGTTTTGGGAACAACCAGCTGAAGCTGATCCGCAGATCTTAGGGGCCGAGCTGGAACATAGCACACAAGCAGATCCATCATATAACTGGGTGCTAACCTGTTAAGAGACTTGTACACTAAAAGTAGAATTTTGAACTGTATTCTAAAAACCACTGGGAGCCAATGAAGTGAAGCCAGTACGGGAGTGATGTGTTCCCTCTTCGACGTACGTGTCAATAACCTTGCAGCAGCATTTTGTACCAGTTGTAACTTACCAGTCAAGGAATGGCCAACACCAACATATAGAGAGTTACAATAATCGAGTCTTGTAGAAATAAAGATATGAATTACTTTCTCCAGATCAGAGAAAGATAAAAATGGCTTGATTTTGGCTAGCTGTCTTAATTGAAAGAAACTAGACTTAACTACTGCATTTATCTGCTTATCAAATTTAAAACCATCGTCAAATATTACACCCAGGTTTTTGACTGATGACTTGGTAAAAGTCTGCCAATGGCCCAGGTTCCATTGGGGGCTAAATGCTGCTCTGTCTTGGCCAAATAAGATAATTTCAGTCTTGGTCTCATTTAAATTTAAAAAATTAAAAGCCATCCATGCTTTTATTTCATCAAGGCAACTCAATAAATTAGTCAAAGTTGTGCCATCCTGCTTCTTTAAAGGTAAGTAAATCTGAGTGTCGTCGGCATAACAATGAAAGGAGATACCATACTTTCTAAAAATGGCTCCCAAAGGTAGCATATACAACGTAAATAAAAAGGGGCCCAAGATCGATCCCTGAGGAACCCCACACGAGAAAGATGCTGCTAATGACACAAACTCCCCACTGCTAACCACAAAACTCCTATCCGATAAGTATGACCGAAGCCACTCAAGGGCAAGGCCTTTAACTCCAACACAACATTCCAAACGCTCAACAAGAATATTATGGTCAATAGTGTCAAAAGCAGCAGTTAAATCTAAAAGAATAAGAACAGCACAATCACCAGAGTCCGTAATTATTAATAAGTCATTAAAAATTTTCAGAAGGGCCGTTTCTGTACTATGGAGTGCTCTGAAGCCAGACTGAAAAACTCGTAGATATGATTTTCGTCTAAATAAGATTTCAGCTGTAGAAACACAACTTTCTCTAATATTTTCGACATAAACGGAAGTTTGGAAATAGGCCTAAAATTAGAGAGCACAGTTGGATCCAAATTGGACTTTTTAATTGTTGGATGGACCACCGCTTGTTTCAAATACCTAGGGACAATTCCTGTAGATAAACTACTATTAATAATAGTTACAACCTCAGGTCCTATAGTCTTAAATACCTTCTTAAAAAATCGAGGATCCAATACATCGAAAGGACAAGAACTCGTATTTAATTGGCCAACAATTTCCTCCAGCTGCCTAAAAGAGACAGGCTCAAACTGCTCAAAGACAGTAGAGCTAGTCACTAAGGCAGGCGGGGCATAAGAAGAAGGACACTTAATAGAAGACCTTAAATTTGTGATTTTCTCCTTAAAAAAAATTGAAAAATTTTCACAAATATTTAGAGAGGACTTAAAACATACAGGATTATTGCCGTTCAGTGCAGTGTTAATAGTATTAAATAATGTACGTGGTTTATGACTATTATTTTGAATAATGGTAGAAAAATACAGATTTTTTTCTGCCTTCACTGTTTTTTGATACTTAAACCATTTTTCTTTAAGTATCTCATAAGATACCTGTAGCTTATCCTTTTTCCATTTACGTTCTGCTTTCCTACACTCTTGCCTGGCTGCACGAGTGATGGAATTGAGCCAGGGTTCATTTTTTAACTTAAAAGGACTAAATTTAAGTGGAGCTATGTTATCCAACAAATTACTACAGGTAGACTGGAAAGCTGCTAGTATATCATTGGGATTGTGGAGTTCATGAAAGGCATTACCAGATTTAAAAGTATTAAATGCAGCAATAAAACGTTCAGCAGTATTTTCATTTAAAATACGAGAGTATCGACCCATTACAGAGGGAGCAACAGTCTTAACCTGTGATGTTTCAAACCTAATGGGATTATGATCTGAAAACACTGCATCGTCCAGTTCAAGACTGTTCACAGGAACATTAAAAGATAGAACAAGGTCAATAGTATGCCCCTGTTCATGTGTAGGGCCCTTTACTGACTGCGCAAGATTAAAAGAATCCAAGAGATCCAAAAATTCTTTGGTCAAAGGTTTGTCTGGACAACATACATGAATATTAAAGTCCCCCATAATTAAAACCCTATCATGTTTGACCATCAAATCTGCCAAAAAGTTTGAAAAGTCGTTTAAGAAATCCTTGTTGTATTTCGGAGGACGGTAGATTATGGCACAAGCAATTGGATGGATACAGTCCAGCTCGAACAGCAAAAGTTCAAAGCTGCAGTAGGACGCGGCTGGCAGCTTTCTGCAGCTGATATCGTCTCTAAAGATACATGCTACCCCACCTCCCCGCCCAGTACTTCGAGGTACATGTAGACACGAGCAAGCTGCCGGCAACAGATCGCTAAAAACGCTTAGCTCACTAGCATTGGTCCATGTCTCAGTTATACACATCACATCCAGCGTATGCGTGGTAAAAAAAATCATTAAGGATATGTGCCTTGTTACTCAACGATCTGGCGTTTATAAGGGCTATCCTTGTAAGGGTTGCTGGTGAGGAGACAGCCATCCGGGGTGCCCGCCCCAGCAGGCGAAGATTATGTAAATTCGCTCCTCTCCCACGTCGCCGAGCAGCGAAAACTCCACGAGTCCACTTCACTTCATCGGAGTCCACAAGAGTTTTGAGCCAGACAAAAGCGGATCTCGGAACATACCAATAAGAGCAAGCGGAATTCGTAACCACCTTATGTATCCGAATTTCGGAGCTAGCTGGTAGCTGTATTTTCATTTTCACTAGCAGTCCCGCACGTTTGCCACGTCGTCTAAAACGACTCTTCCGCGAGAGCAGGCCCGGTTCCCGTAACAGGTGACCAGGTATTCCTGCTAAGAAGGGAGGGCATGAAAATCGCCAATTGTAGCCTCCTTGTCCAGAGTTACCAGCTGCAGATCGAATATCTAATAAAGTTTGGCGATCATAAACTAAAATTGAGTTGACAGACTCAATTTCTAATGCCAAAAACAGAACAAACACTTGCCAAACTAAGAGCAACAGACGGCATGCCATGTACATCGGCGCCATCTTGGTCATATTACATTACATACAGACGCATTACATAATTGTGCAAAATATGCTGGAGACAGACTGGACATAGACATTGATTGTACAACTAACAAGATTTACAGTCACTTCTCATCATCTGCAAAGCGCACTGATGAACTAAAATCACTGTTTGAATTTGTGGATCAAGACTATCATGCTGTACTGAGGTATGTACCTACAAGATGGCTAAGTATATGGCCTGCTGTCTCAAGGCTTTATGTCAGCTGGCCTGCAGTTAAGGCCTACTTCTGTCACTAGGAGAGGAACATTGTCCAAAGGTGCTATGGAAGCTATTTAAAAAGGATCTCGGCTTGTCAGCCATCAAGGATTGTCAGCCTCTTGAGTTACAGACCTATCTGTCCTTTTTCGATAATGCACTCAAGATATTCCATGATGTTGTTTTGCTGTTGGAGGGAGACAGTATGACTGTCTGTGAATTATATGACATTCTCTCCACTCTTCGGACAAAGCTCCGGCAGCGACAGGCAGATTCCTTTTTTGGAGTTGAGACCAGTGCACTTCTCTAAAAGTTTCCAGACTGTGTAGCAACAGCAATCAAGCAGGACTTCTCTAATTTCTACAGAACTTCACTAAGCTACCTTGAAAAATGGTATGACTTTTCAGACAGCAACTTTCACAAGCATGTGGCAGTGTTAGGATTTATTCATATTCTCCCACCTCTGTGATGTGGTGGAGATCCTCCAGATGAAGGATAAACTAAACATGGATGAACTCTATAAAGAGTAGGGGAGAGTGGGGTGATTTGTGCCAGGGGGGAAGTTGTGCCACCCCCTGTTTCTAGGGAACCAGAGAAGAAATTGGTTATGTGACCATTAATTTTTGAAAAAACATTCATTTTACTCATCCTGCAAAGAAGAGAGCCTCATTGCATGAGAGGAAAGCACTTTTAAGTTAAAAAAACTGTTTTTTGCCTTTCAAAGTAAAATTCCTATGATCAAGGATTTTTGATTGTTGTGTCCAAACAGTTATAGAGAAGTATGAAAACATTTTACACATGTTTTAGTACTTTGGTAAGCTACACTATGAGTCTATGCAGCTAGCATGATGTTAGCCCAAAACTACTGGATGATGCATTTTTTCCCAAATGGTGGGGTTGGGGTGATTTGTGCCATAGGGCCTGGGGTAAGTTGTGCCAGTGGCACAACTCACACCCACTTATGAATATTTTAAACATATTGTTTTTTTTGTAGTTGTACATTGTATTCTTATATTTAATCACTTAAACTATGTGACATTCTTAATTTTAGACCCAAAATAGAAATAGACCATCATGCCACGGAGTTATAAGAGGAAGACATGCAGGGCTTCCACTCCTCTAGAGGACATGGACAGAGTAGTGAAGAGGTGGAGAAGGGAAGTCTATTGGTCAGGTGGCGAGGGAGATGAGCATATGCAGGACATCATTAAAGTAAAACATGGAGAAGAAAAAGATAGATGGAAAAGAAATAGGATATAAAAGAACTGGACTTATTTAAAGCGTGTAGCTTCAACTTATGCAAATGTAAATGTAAACTGCAATGGATCAATAAGGGAAAAATTAAGATATATGCTAATTATGCTAAAAACACGTAATATTTGCTACTGTTTTTGTTTCATTTTGAACTGAACTTTGTTCTGAAGTGTTAGGCCTTGTTTAAGAAAATTTATCTTTTGTGTGCTCATGTGGCACAATAGGCTTGTAGAAAATTAGCCTTTGATGTTGTAAAGTAACTTTAAATAAACCTTAAATTAGTAATTTTGTATTGAATTTGTCTAGCTTTTATATAGCATTCCAGTTCTTGAGATCAAAATATATTATTTTACTTCAGTAATCAATGGCACAATTTACCCCAATGTATTCTCTCCAATGGCACAACTTACCCCGCACTGGGGGCAAGTTGTGCCACGAGACCACTTTTTTTCAAAAAGCTGTATTTCGTGAATACTATATTTCACATCCAAAGTGACTGATTCCAGGGATGCCCCACATCCTGAAATATATGTATATATTTTAGTTGGAAGCATTACTGTCATAGTCTCACTTTAAAGTCACTTTAAGTAAAAACTGGCACAACTCACCCCACTCTCCCCTACTGTCTGACTTTGCCACGCCAGCAGGAGGTTATAAGGAGAACAGTCCCTGTTGTGGAGAAGTGGTCAATATTGTTCCAAGCCACAAACACACCAAATTTGACTGATTTTGACAATTTTTGAAATTTTAGCTCATATTATAGATGATGAATGGAAGATCCAGTCATTTGCTTTGAGCATGCAGAAGACCACTTCTAGGCACTATGGAGATGCCTGTGGCAGAGGACTTTAGGGCTGTGGCAGAGGCCTGGTAAATTAAAGAAAAAAAACATCTGATTTACTTCAGTTATTCTTATTCCAATATCCTGAGCAAAACTCCCAAAATTAAACAACATTTTTGGTCAGAATTTCCAGTGTTCTGAAAACAGTGTCCTCTGTTTTCTGCACTAATCTATTGGTCTGTGTAGTATACTGGTGGAAAAATAAACAAGATGTTGAAGTTTATGCTTATGTTCATTAATTCAAACTTAAACTAATTTCTCATGTTAAATATTGAAATGCGATTAATTTTGATTAATTAATTACAACACTTCGAATTAATTCGATAAATTTTTTTTATCGTGTCCCTAGTGTAAATATAAAATGTTTCATATATTGTATATTTTGTATTGTATATATTGCTGACATTAGAATGATAACATTATAACATTTCAATAAAATAAATGTCCAATTAATGTTATTAATCACTCCGTTTTAGATGCACCCTTCTATCTGTGATAGTTGGTTCGCGGGACGTCCTCGGGACATTTTTTTGTTAGCTGGCATATTCTTTATGGAAATCTGAATCGTAAATCCATACAAGGACACCCATTTCCGGTCTCACCCTGGAGTTACGTCACTTCCTGCCCCCAACGTGGAGCCGCCTCCAACTGCAGCTCGCCCAGCCTTCTGCAGCCAGGTACTCTTGGATTAACACGCACACTGACAACCCACACCCACGGAAATACATATACAGATATAACCACATGCAGACAACATAAACACGCGCCTAAAAGGAGGGGTCCGGGGGGGTATTCCAAGAAGCGGGTTAAGCGATAAAATCGGGCAAGTTAACTCAGAATTCACGGAAACTCGAGGTTTTCCATTCCAGAAACCGAGCTTAGAGAGAACCTGAGTCAGTTAATATAGCAACATCCCAGCTAACAAAAAAACGTCCCAAGGACGTCCCACGAACCAACACTGCGAATGTCCTCTGGACGTTTTTTTGTAGGGTCGCCAAAATGTTACAGGGGACGTTCAGTGGATGTTACAAAGGATGTTTGTGTGAGCTGTGCGAGAAACACTGTAGGTGATCAGTGACAAGTTAAGTTGGGAGTGAACGTTGCACCTTGCGTGAACCTCCGCAAACGGCGGAAAATTTACGTGACGAATTTTAATAGTGCATTGTGTTTTAGGTTTGAAAAGTGCTGTAATTTAGGCTAAAGTACTTGAAAATGTTTGAAATTGTAACTGTATTTCGATTCACAGCAAATAGCTGACTGAACAGGGGGTTATTCCAGAAAGTGGGTAAGTAAACTCAGAGTTAACGAAAGCTCAGGTTTTCCGTTCCAGAAACCGAGCTTAGAGAGAACCTGAGTCAGCTGGGAAATATTGAAATGGACATTGAAAGTGCCGTAGAAGTGCTTTAAAGCTAGGTTTAAGCCAAGTTTATACTTTTAAAGTTAAAATTCCGCGCGGCGAAAATTTTGTAATCGCGGTGGCGGAGGGCCTCACGCGCTGTTGATTCGCAAGGTCGTCCACCTCTCAAATTTTGTAACTTCGCGCGCACGCGCCGCGCTTCAGTGCAATGAACAGTCATGTTTGCAGGGTTCATACACCTTTATAAGGTGGAATTCAAGCACTTGTACGTCACTTTAAAGATCCATTTCAATATTTCCCAGCACGTTAAGTTTAATTAAGTTAAATATTTATACATATATTCGAAATGATCCGAAATAATTCGCTTTTTTAAATTGTTGTTTATTTTCAAAACGCCCAATCTTAACGTTTTCACGTTCTCTCATGTTTCGTCCTGGAATTAATACAAGAAAACTATTCATTCAGATGGTTATTTGTTGTGAAACGAAGTAGTTACAATTTCAAACATTTTCAAGTATTTAGCCTAAATTCCAACACTTTTCAAATCTGAAACAAAAAGCAACATTAAAATTGGTCAGGTAAATGTTCCTTCCCCTGTTTTTGAGGGGTGTTTCTTTATACCAACACACATTGTTTCGGAGAACACTGCACAGGGGTGGGTTTCCCGAAACGTTCTTAGTGCTAAGTACTTCTTAAACTCATACGTTTCATACGAGGTTACGAAGTACTTAGCGCTACGAACGTTTCGGGAAACCCACCCCAGAATGTGACGCGGCAAGTATAAAGTTTGCGTGAGGTGGGCGGAGCCACTGTGATGACGTCATTATTGTTTGTGTGGTCCTCTGACACAATTCAGGTTTCTCAAGTGGCCCCTTGTAAAAATTTATTGCCCACCCCTGTACTACAGTCTGCTTTGCAAGACAGAATGACAAATACAGAAAATAAAGTGTCTTTCACATTTAATTAACAAAAATAATGTGCTTTGGTAAAATAAAATGCTTTTTGTTGTTACCAAAATTCTTGAGCTTCATTTTACAAGCTGTCAGGGCTGGCTCGGATGCTGTTCCCCCAGCCGTGGCTAGGGGCACTAGAGTCAGTCCCAGACTATACTGGCGTAACCGTATGTTCTCAGCCAGTCTCTGCTTTCTCTGTGATTGCTTATCGTTTGAAGGTGTCTCGCCACCTCTCTGTTATGCTTTCTCTTTACTTATTCGAGTATCTATCTCCTGCGTCGCTTCCTGACTCATCTCAAGTTTTCCCAATCCTGCATTTCTTCCTATCCGTTTTGCCTTTATTTTTGGGAAGGGTTTTATTTTGCTGCGGCGTTTGTTGCCAATTACTTCTTCTTGCCTCCTTGGTTTCGTTTTCGCGTTGCATTTAGCCGCGCTGTTTTTTAGTTACTGTTGTTGTTTTGTTTCTTTCTCCCGTCTCACTACGGTTAACTGTTATTTTTCCCGCGTTGTATTTTGCGCGTTGTTTTTTTGTTTCTAATTGCTCCATGCCCTTTTGCCGTTTTGGTTTCTATTCTCTTGCGCGTCGAGTCTCCCGTGTTGTTTTGTTTGTTAGTTCTGGGTCGCTGTGCGCGTTTCCCTCTCGCTAATACATGTTACGAGTGTCAAATGTATTGCTTTTGCGAGCCGGCACTCGTGTCCACCCTTCTCTATATTATTTCACGCTGTGTGTACGTTCCCGTGCTCACCGCGTTACACACGCCTTGCACAAGAGCTACATTGTGTCAAGTTCGGTCTTCCCTGGCATTCGTAAATACCAAAATGAACCCATACTTTTGCCTTAAATGAAGATGGAACAGGTTGAATATCTCTTTCCTCCATCTATTTTGAAACCTTTCCGCACACGAGAGTGTCCCAGAACCTGCTGCGTAAAGTCTCGCTAATTTTGTAATTACGTAACGCGACTTAGAATCGATTTTGGGACATTTAAAATCGATTCTGAATCGTAGTAAATGAGAATCGATTTTTGATATATGAATCGATTTTTTGGCACACCTCTAGTTCCTACGTCGCGAGAAGACAGCTTGTGCGTTTATGTTCCCGCTTGCTAATCCTCTAGTACACATGTGTCAAAGTCAAGGCCCGCGGTCCAGATCCGGCCCGCGAATTGATTATCTATGGCCCCCTGGATGATATTTAATTACTATTAGAACCGGCCCGCAGGCCACAGCCGCCCGATGGTGTTTTGCACGCACAAACACTACATTCCCCACAACACTACATTCCCCAAACACTATATTCGTCTGCGCGGTGAAAATGACGTAACTGCAGTGGCTCCGCCCGTGCGCGAGGGCGTCACACGCTGTCGATTCGCAAGGTCGTGCACCTCTCGAATTTTGTAACTGCGCGCAGCAGTGAAACTTAATTAAGTTAAATATTTATACATATTAGTTTATTCATTTAATGTACAGGACATGTTTTCTTTGAAGGAAGTTTGTTTTTATCTGTTTGCTTGTTGAAAAATGTTTTCACTTGAAATTACTGACAGATCCATAAGAAAATATTGCTATATTCATTTAAGCATTAAATAATATACACTGTGTTAGGTCTTGGTTCAATAGGCTATGTGCAATCATTGCAATATGTTTTAATAAACATTGAACCAGTCCGGCCCTCGGCTTGTAGCAAATTTGGTTTTTTTGACTTTGACATCCCTGCTCTAGTGAGTAAAAATTTTAATCAGCTGACTGCCTTTTACGCACACACCATGACAACGGTCGCGGGACCATGTCCGGACGTTCTCAAACGTTCTCTAAAGGTAACAAAAATAACGTTATTTCAACAACTATACGGGGACGTCACAGAACGTCTTGTGAATGTGTCTTTGGAAACGTTCTGCCAGGACTTCAAGGGGACCTGCTGGGAACGTCCGTTATGGCCTAGGAACGTCCTATCGCGAACGTTATAAAAAACCTCTAATAAGAACGTCCACGAACGACGTTCGCTGTTTGCTGGGATCTTATTGGTTTAGTGTACATAAACACGTTATGGTTAAGCTAAAACTTATCAGTATCCTGGCCCTGACTCTAAGTGTAATTGTAATCTTAAGCCTTAAAATAAACTACTTGACATTTACATTTGTGCCAGCTAGTAGATGCTCTTATTCAGAGAAATGTACAAAAGCGTGTTGTCATCTTTGTATGTCCTAGGCAATACAATAGGTTAAAGTTCAGAGGAGATATCGAGTTGAAGTAGAATACAGTAGTCAGTGATGTTAGCCAGAAGTGTGAACTAAGCATTAGCTCTATATCACACAGCGATAAGTGCACTAAAAAACAATAACAATCAATATATGCCAGAGTTTGCTACCAAGCAGATGAAAGTTCATAGCTGCAGGATCAATGGTCATTTTAATATTCCTGAAATAGATGAGTCTTCCGTCTACAGATAACAAAGTTCCAAAGGAAATTTGTTCCACAATCTAGGAACCAGGACAGAGAATAGTACACACAATTTTTTTTGCAGTTTTTAGTTTCATTACATTATATATTTGTTTTTTTAAAGCACTGTGTTAATTGAGAAGCTGTACTGCACACAAGGAAATACTGAACTCATCAATATGTGATAGAGTTCCTAAAACACTTAATTCTTTCTCACTCACTTATTTTATTTTACACACAAACTTAACTTATCAAATGAACTGGTATGGAGGACAAACAGATGTCCTTTCTCATTTATATATGTTAAGAGCCTCTCTCTGGTTTAGTAGAGATGTTCTCTTACAGGGTATAAATATGTTTCACCCAGGATGTCCAGTGTTCAGCTCTTCTCCCTCATGGTATAGAATATTGCTGGTGCTTCCAGTAGAGGAGATTAAGATCTCTGCTTCTCATTTTGTCTTCCTCAGCCTTACTTTAGTCATCTCACACTTCCAAACGTTATGCAGCTTTATACGTTTCCTCTGTGCTCTGAAAGGTCCACCAAGACCTGCAAAGACAGAGAATATACGTTTCAATATTATGCTCCAATGTAAAACATTCAAATGTACGCTACTACGTACACTTGTTCCAATAGCAGAGATAAATTTCCAGGGAGAATTTGGGGGAGGAGACGCTACTGCTCCGTATTATATATACCGCTCCGATGTGTCCTAGTGTAGTTCAAACAAAGGCAACCTAGTTCATTCGTTCGCATCACCTCGACTGTTAAAGTAAGTAAATATTTAGCGCTATTTGTTGTATGCACTTTAATTCAGCTCGTGTCACGGCGTAGTCTTTGGTCAATATCCAAAAATCGAACCATCGCAGAATGTGAATGGCCGAGAAGAGCCCATGCGGACATGAAGTTCGCGATTACTTTCGGGTGGTTATGTTATGATTCACCTTCACACTGGAGTTATGTAGTATAGCATGACTTTATTCCAATTTAAAAGGAAAACGTTTTTCTTTTTCGCACTACTAAATAAAAACGTGTACTAGGTTCGGATGTAGGTTTTGATTCAAGTGTGTAGCAAAGTGTAGTGTAGCAAAGTGTAGTGTAGTTAATAGTCATATATCAAATAAATATTATGTCAAAATAATAATAATAGTAATTATTATTATTATTATTTGTATAGCACATTTCATACATACATTCAACTCATTCAACAAAGTGCTTTACAGAATAAATAAAAATATATAAAAAGAAACATTTAAAAGGAAGCAAATATAAGAAGATGAAAGGAAAATATTAAGAAATTAAGGATAAAAAGGACACAAACAATAAAATAATGTAATAAAGTGAATAAAGTAAATTAGATGGAACAGATTTAGGGTTGCTTAACTAAAAGCAGATCTAAACAGGAAGGTTTTGAGACTGTTCTTAAAGCTGTGAATGGATGAAAAGACTCTGAGCTCTTCAGGAAGAGAGTTCCAGAGCTTTGGGCCATAGTGGCCAATCGGCTTTTAGGAATCACCAGTAGATTACTGTTTGAAGACCTGAGAGACCTGACTGGAACATATCTAACCATCATTTCACTGAGGTAAAGAGGAGCAAGACCATGAAGACATTTAAAAACCATGTTTAGAACACAGTCTGGCGTGAGGAACAGATTGGAAGACATCACAGCCCAGCTGAACGCCATCCCATGAACGGAGAGCCAACTGCTTTTGCCAGAAGGAAAGTGACTAGTCGTTTCATTTCTTTGGACATACTTCAGACCATACAGGAGTGCACTGTCCAGCATGCACGCCAGACACAGCATGAAAACTGGTTCATGGCCCTCCCTGAACTAATGGCGTTCATTGCCATCCTCATCCTGCGAGGGGTTGTCCGCCTTCCAGCGGTGCATGACTCATGGTCTGCAAAACTGGGAGTGCCCTCCATCATGAAGATAATGTCGCGAAACCGCTTTCAGGACATCATGCGGCACCTACGCTTTGACGACAAGGACACACGCCATGAACGAGCTGCAACTGACCGGTTTGCTGCAATTTCTAATGTTTGGAAATCTTTCATTGGCAACTGCATCACTTCGTACAACCCAGGAAGGCATACAGGCATGAAAATCTGTCACCTTTCGGCGAAATTCGCCGTTTTGAAGTTGAAAAGGGTGACCTACGTGAATCGTGTAGATCCGATGAGTTTTTTGTTTTTTTTTTGGGGGGGGGGGGGTCGGGAGATTATATGTATTAATTATCATATTGACTTAATAAGCAAACAGAGCACTTCCGAAATCGGCAATTTAAATGACAGTGGCCAGCAGCTTCGTACATGTACCACTACATTTACCAGATCGTACATTTCGCAGTGGATTTAATTGGGTTATTAATGGTTTCAATCGTTTTCATATTTTGCGGTAAAACAAAGTTACTGCCGTTCGCTACAGCGTTGAACACTGTCAGATCTAGCCACAAGCTCTTGTGATAAATAGGTAGGCCTATTAAGTTCGCGTCAACCCCGTGTAGTTAACGGTGACATAAAATAAGAATCAAGATTTTTTTCTAGTGTGTCTGTAGTTGTAACTGGTGAATCCAGGCACGTGTGAGGATCACATTCGCGCTTGTCGTTTGAGTCTACCCTGTGCTTTAGCCCATGTTAGAAAATAAAAACACGTGAACCTGGTATTTTTACACTCATTTTCGCCGCTGATGTATTTATTGGTTCATTAAGACGTAATGGTTTTGACTGAGCCATCTGTAATGACGAAAGCGGCCTCTCGCGTTTAAGGATCTGGCTTCATACATTGAATCCATTGACATGACAGTAAAAAAAAATGTTTTTATGGATTTTACTATATTTTACGGAGCCCGTAAGGTGACATCATGTAAAAAAATTAATAACGCGTGGCCACGACTTAATAACGCATGGGAACGAGATACTAATGTCGCCTTTCACACGCGGCAACAAAGTTTATTTTTTCACAGCAAAGCAAGCAGATCCCAGGGATGTTCGCGAACTGACTGCCCAAGGAAGGTAAACCTGGCTTTATATAAAGTAATACTTAATTATCTTGTTTGCACGCGTTAATTATCTCGTTCGCACGCGTTAGTAAGTCGTGGCCACGCGTTATTATATTTTTTACATGATGTCACCTTACGGACTCCGTAATATTTGGCATCACCTGTCGCTGTATCCCCGTACACCAGCAGCCAACCCCCCCCCCCCCCCCCCCCCCCCCCCCCCGTCGCCGTATACCCATGACATCACATGTCAACGCCCCCCCCCCACATGTCAACGCCCCTTCGCCGTATCCCCATGACGTCACATGCCCCGCCCCCCGGTCTTCTCACCTTTTTAACCCCTGACCCATTTTCATGCCTGGGCATATCACCATAGATGAACAACTTTTTCCGTTGCTGTTTTCTTCAGTACATAGCCACAAAACCTGACAAGTTTGGGATAAAGTTCTGGGTGGCATGTGACCTGAAAACCAAGTACGTATCCAACATCATCCCATACCTTGGAAAAGACTCCAGTCGTCCCACAGGGGAAAGACTATCAGAAAATGTGGTGATGAAGCTCATGGAACCATTTATGGACAAACGTAGAGCTGTTACCACAGACAATTTTTTCACCTCACTGTCACTAGCAAAACGATTGCTGGGCCGGAAGACCACCCTCCTTGGCACAGTAAACAGAATTCGTCCGTTTACGCTGACCGTTTACGCACCCAAACGAAGAAAGACTGTATGCATCCTCAGTAGCATGCACAGTACGGTGGAGACTGGGGACACACAGAAAAAAAAGCCCAACACAATCACTGACTACAACACCCTAAAATGTGGTGTGGATATAATGGACCAGATGGTACGAAAGTACAGTGTACGTTGCGGAACACGGCGTTTGCCAGTCACTGTGTTTTATAATATGATTGACATTGCAGCACTGAATGCCTATGTGCTTTTTCAAGCATGCACTGGGGTAAAGGAGAGATGGTCGGAGTTCTTGGTGAACCTCACAGAAGAGCTTGCACAGGTTCATGTGGCAGCCAAGGAGGTGGCCAAGGAAAAGGCTCAGCAGCAGCAACCACCCACACCTGACACAGGGAAAAGGGCATTGTGCCAGGTCAGGCGTGGTTGCAAGAGTAACCGTGCCACTAATCGTTGTGTGTCTTGTGATAGGTTCACATGTGGAAAGTGCAGAAAGGAGATGATGTGGCAGTGCCAGGTGTGTGCAGATTATTTATAGGTGTATTTATATATACACCTATATACCAATAAAGCTAACTTGAATATAAATTTTTTTGTGTGGGGGGTGGCTTCACCAATTCACCTTCACCTTGTTCCAGAGGACCATTTCTTCTGGACCTGCATATTCCCACTTCCACCCCTCCCCCATATAAACACACACAGTACTCCTACATTTAGGATCAATGTAATGGCCTCATTTTCATAAGACTGGTATGGCTGAACAGGCTACTCTCTCTGTGGTGAGGGTGGTGGTACAGAATTGTTGTTTTCTGATCCTTACATTAAAATATATTTGACCTCCAAAGATGGGGTGGGGGGTGAAGATAATTATTCTATTTCAAGTAGCTCAGGGTTTTTTGTATAAATTTATGTAAACATATCAGGGTTTCCGCCACGTTCATTTCAGTGCGGCGGTCCGCCACGCCTTCGTTCTTCCCCGCCACCCTTCGTGAAAATTCGGAGCCCGGCTTTTTATAGTGTAATTGGCCAAGTCAAAGCATTCGTCTGCCTTTCCCGCGCTTGATCAGCGTTGCCCCGCCCTCTCTCGTTTCTGACACTGGAATTTGATCAGTAGCGAAAAGGAGCTCATCTCGACAGGACACCGGCTATCAAACTGGACAACTGAATCCGAGGTATGTGGCGTTGAAATTATGTTTTTTTATATTTGTGAACAAGTTTTTGAACATTGTTCAAGGGTTATATCAGTTTAGCTGTATTTCCTTTCAGAAAAGAAACATATTCGGCGAAAATTTTCGATTCCTAACGTCAACGCATCCTCTTTCAGATGAGTTTGCTGAAATACTTCGCCAAAAAAAGAAAAGAGCCAGATGAAGAAACTGAACAGGTAAGCCTACCCCACCAAGCACCAGACGTCCTATGGACGTTGTTTTTTGGGCTAAATCTGGTCGGCCCGTCATGGCCTGCGTCTAGCCCAAAAACAGACGTTGAAAATTGGGCTGTGTTTCATCCGTCTGATTTTGGTTCAAATATAACCCGAGACTGACGTCTGTTTCAGACCAAACATAGCCCTAACACTATGGAGTCAAATTAGGGTCTTTAATGGTGACGAAAGAATAATAATATCGCAAATATAAGATTAGCATTTTGCATTTTACGTTCCTAATTTGTTTCTGCAATACTTTCCCTCTTTTGCGTTTCTTTCTTTTCTTTGCGTTTCACATTTTATGTTGCTGCTTTTTTTTGCAATACTTTCTCCCTTTTGCGTTTCTTTCTTTTGTTTGCACGTCACTGCTTTTCTTTGCCTCGCATTTTACGTTCATAATTTTTCGCTTCTCTTTTTTCTTTGCTCCGGTTTTACCCTCTGTGTGGGGGCGGGGAAAGAGGCGTGGCCAAGAGCGAAAGGCGTGCTGTGAACGTTCAGCGTCAGTTCAGCTTCCTTCCACTCACTGAACTGCTGCTGCAGCGCATCTGGTGTTAAAGGAAGAGAGAGGTCGGGTGTGTGCGAGGTGGTGGCGCATTTCAGGGCATTGTTTTTATTCGCTCAGGTTTTCAAAAGATCATTTCAAACCGACCTCAGTAAAATGATAATAATAATAATAATGTATATATTTTTAAACGAAGTTTTAAAAGGGCACTTTCATTGATAAAGGGCAGAGTTGGTGGTGCTTTAGCACCTGATGTCTATGTCTGCACGCATATACCTGTGGTCCAGCTGGGCGACCGTCTGCCATGTAACCAAATTGCCGCGCTGTGTGACGGTTCAACTGATGACCCTGAACGTTCACAGCACGCCTTTCGCTCTTGGCCACGCCTCTTTCCCCGCCCCACACAGAGGGTAAAACCGGAGCAAAGAAAAGAGAGAAACGCAAAAAAAAAATTATGAACGTAAAATGCGAGACGCAAAGAAAAGCAGTGACGCGCAAACGAAAGAAACGCAAAAGGGAGAAAGTATTGCAAAAAAAAGCAGCAACATAAAATATGAAACGCAAAGAAAAGAAAGAAACGCAAAAGAGGGAAAGTATTGCAGAAACAAATTAGGAACGTAAAATGCATAATGCTAATCTTATATTTGCGATATTATTTTTTTTTCGTCACCATTAAAGACCCTAATTTGACTCCATATAACACAGCCGTTAAAAATAAGACTGATTAAAATCAATGATGTGTGTGTGTGTGTGCGCACGCGTATTGCCTTTCAGCACCGCCTTCTCTTGTTTGGCTTGTTGACCGCATTTATGTCTACTTTGCGCTACCCTGCTTAATCACGTCATTATAGCCAGCGCAGTGATAATGGCGGGGATAAATCATTTAATAGTATGCGTGCTGTAAAAATTCCCAACTTTCATTTCACCATGTCCATCTTAATTGAAATTATAAACACCTTCCCCTTTTGCTAAATGTCTTCAAATGATGAACACTTACACAACAGTACCACTCAGTAACAGTAGTCATAGTAATCACACATTGTATCTTATGTGAAGTAGGCCTACTGTTAACAGTAAATATAATTTGTCATCCCATTTCACCATGTAATGTTTTGAAATGAACATTTTAGGCAGGTAGTAGCAGTAGTGGAGGCGGAGAATGCAGCCTAGAACAAGGAGAGTCAAGAGCAGAATCAGATGTGCAGAGAGAAGAGAGGGAAAAGAGCAAACCAACCAACCAAAATCAAAAGACAGGCAAACACAGGGCCTCAGGCTGGGACACAACATGGGTTGACAAGCCTAGATTCAAAACATGGCTTTATAACACTGATCATGGCAAGTATTGTGTTGTATTTTGCTGCTTCTTGTTGCTGCTGCCGATAATGCTGAATTTACTGGAGTCCACTTGACTTAAACCTGTGTGGATACTTTAATAGAACAAATTCCTTCATTCATTTATGTTAGTAGCAATAAGAATATCACTGCTGTTTACCTACAGGGATGTTCTGTCGTCTATGTCGCAAACATAAGCAAACGTCAAAAACTGGCCAAACTAAAAGACCATTTATTGAAGTGGGGTGCTTCGTCTACAGGTCTGACCATTTAGACAGGCACATGGGGTCAGAGCACCACAAGCGGAGTGTGCAGTGTCATGCAGCGCTCGCACAAGGCAATGCCACTGTTATGATATCCCTAATTTTTCCTTCTTTCCATGTCCGTGCAGAATTGCAATATTGACAGTTAAATTGTGTGCAGGTTCCTCAGTTCTCGCTGCATTTGAGCCAAATGTTATTCTGGAGCATGAGGCTGTCATTGGTGGATTTAAATGCTTGTACCATCTTGTGAAGAAAGAACAAGCACATCACACCAACTACGCAGATCTTCTAGATCTTGCGGAATTGTTGGGATGTGATTACTTCAAGAAGTTAAAGGTGACTTATTTTGGACTTTGTTAATCCACATACTCTATAGGCAAATTATACTTGTAGTAACCTTCTCTATCTTCAAAACATTCTACTCTCACAATATAGATAGGGAAAAACGCCAATTACCGTTCTCACCACATTATTGATGAGATGTTAGAGATTTTGGCGTCAGTGGTTGAAGAGCCCATTCTGCAGGAAATCCAGACCAGTATGGCTATTGGACTGGAGCTGGATGAAAGTACAGATGTATCTGTGACAAGACAATTGGATCTGCACATAAGGTAGTCTTTTTCAGGGAGGGCTGAATTAGGGAGGAATTAATTATTGACAGAAAATTAGTAAGATAAAATAGCTACTGCTACTGATATTGTTTGCAAATATTCCCAGGTATGCAGACAAAGAGGGACAGCTGTTCAGTCAGTTCCTAGACATTGTTAGGGTCCCAGATGGAAAGGCTGTCACAATTGTGAGAGCTGTTAAGGATGTGCTGCACAAAAAGTACATTCCAACTGCCCAATTGTATGGCCTAGGCACGGATGGCGCTGCTGTAATGACTGGTAAGTTCCAGCTATCTAGAATACAGAACAATCTTACACAATTAAAGAAATAATTGTGAAAAATGTAGGTGGAAGTATAACAATGAGTCTCTGTGTCCAAAATGAGCACGTATGAACATCAGTCATAACTGTTGCATGCCATGATTTACTCTCTCTACTTGTATTGGATAGGGAGACAGAATGGGGTGGCAAAGCTGCTGCAGGACGACTACCCTTGGGTTGTCCATGTTGCCTGTGCAGCTCACCGGTTGGCTCTGGCCTGCCGCGATGCCACAATGGGAGTGCAGTACATGGCAACTTTTAGGGACCATTTGCAGCAGCTCCACTTGTACTTTCACAACAGTGCGAATAGAACTGAAGTTCTGTCAGCTGCCAGTGGCCTTTTAGGCCTGAAAGACTTGAAAGTTACGGTGAGGGAGAAAATAAAAACACAATGTCAACATGGTTACATTTGTCTACAGCATAAATATGTAACCTTTAACATTTTAATATAATCAGGAAGTGAAAGACACACGGTGGCTCTCTCAGCACCTGGCCATACAGAGCCTTCAGCGGAACCTGCCGTCTGTACTATCCGCATTGGCTGAGGAGGTCAAGGTGAATAAGTGCCCTACAGCCAAGGGGCTGTATGCGTTTTGCTCCACCTTCAGGTTTGTGGCAGCACTGCACCTCCAGGCCGATGTGTTGCCCCACTTAGCCCGCCTGTCAAAGGTATTCCAAAAAGAAATGGTCAACTTTTTGGCAATTAAAGAGCAGGTAATAATTTTAATAACCATTTTATGTAATAAAGCAAGTGCTAGGCTTCACAGATACTGCTATTGGTAGATGGAATATTCTATTTTCTCAGGTTCCAGTTGCAATGGCCGCCATAAGGGCAATAAAAGAGGCTGGGAATCAGCAGCCCCCTGGGTCATGTCTGGCCGAGTTCCACAGCAACCTGCACGATCCTGCTGGTTTGGGAGGCTTTGATATTGCAAGCCATGAGGAGGAGAGAGATAGGAGAGGCAGGGTCAGCCTTGAGGGCGGTGATGACTTCTGGTCACGATTCCAGAGACAGGTCCTATTTTTCTGGTTTCAAATCAACCAATCAACATTTGTAAATAAGGCGTTCTTATTAAATCGATTCACTTCAGATGAGACGGACTCAGAACTCAACAAAATGGTAATTTCCTTTCATATTTAGGTGATGGATCCTTATCTAGATGGCCTGCTCAACAACCTGGACAGAAGGTTTGAGAACCTAGACATACTGGGTGCCTTCCACATCTTTGGAGCAGCACCTTCAGATTTGGAAAATTGCACCTCAAACCTCCAAATACTTTCACAAAAATTCCTACCTCAACAACCAGAACATGTGGTTCTCCAGGAATGGGAATCATTCAAACACCACTTGGTTGTTGGAGCTTTTCAGGTAGATGAGATGAAAATGCCTAGTTGCCCTACTTGACAAAATCCTCCAGTATTCACAATGTAAGGGTAATGATCGATCTCTCTCTCTCTCTCTCTCTCTCAGGATATGGATCAGCTCCACATTCTTACAAAGCTGGCATCTCAGCATGAGGAGTGGCCCCAGCTATACCCCTCATTAAGTAAGTTGGCAGCAATAGCCTTGACGGTGCCTGTCTCCAGTGTTAATTGTGAGAGAGATTTCTCTACGATGAATAGGGTAAGTATCACTTTAATTTTTTATAATAAAATACACACTCCGTAACATTGGGCATTTCATTGATGAAGCCTTCATGTATGTATTCATAATAGGTGAAGACAGACCTGAGAAACAGGCTACAGGGGGAGCACCTGGCTGCGTGCATGCGCATCAGTATTAATGGACCTTCAGTCCTTGAGTTCCCATACCAGAAGGCCTTAGAGCTGTTCTTTAAAAAATCCAGGAGGATTAAATGCTCTGAGCCAGCCTGCCAGATGTGCCACTGAATGTGTTGGAAATAAAGAAAATAACTGGAAACATGTGTAATTGTGTTATATCGTGATATCATTAACGTGATATAAATTATCGGTTCCCAACCGGGGGGTCCTGCCACCGCACCTTCAAGGAAATCCTGGGGGAAACCCTGCATATCTTTACCTAGTGGCAGTTTTTCAAAAGACAAAAACTATTTCAAATAAAAAACAAAAATCAGAGCTATTTTAAATATTCAATATGCCACTATAATTCAAATATTATGTTTGTGTCAATTTCACATTATTTCAACCTTTCTCAAATCAAATCTCAAACATATCCTGAGATGAGCAGACTTCTTGCAAGAGATGCAAGAGAGCTTGCAGTCTCATGAGGCAGCCAAAGGTGTGTCAACAGCAACCACCCTGTCACGTAGGGCAACGCCCCCTCTCGTAGCTGTCACTCTGGGTTCCCTCATGTCCGTGTTCCCTGCCTGTTTGTCCCGCCCTGCTCGTTTATTTTGATTCCTCGTGTGTTACCACGCCCCTGTGTCATTGTCATCACCTGTCCCTAGTTTGTTTCTATGTATATAAGTCCCGTCATTCCCCAGTCGTGTCATCCGTGATTTTGTCTATCAGTTGGTTTGTTCATCCCATCAGTACGTGCATTCGTGAGTTTACGCTGTGTTTCTGTTTTCCGTGTTGTTTTGCCTGCTCCGTGTCTCCCCGTCGTGTTTAAGTTCCCTGTCCCATTATGCCTGTGTACCTCTGTTATTCGGACTGCCCTCCTGTGATCGACCCTGCCTGGCTTTCTGACGACGAGTATGGTATTCCCTTTAATAAATCTCGCTCCTCTCAGCGATTGTGTCCGTCTCCTCGCTCCGTTGCTTCTGCAACGTTACATAATCACGGATCTTACGAGGACACAGCGAGAGAGCGAGACTCCGGTGAGTTTAGTCGCTGTAACGAGTTGTTGGCTGCTTCCGTGCAGTTTAACTCTCATGTGTTACAGCGCGAACGAGCCGGAGACAGGAATACCCCTGGCGCTGTGGGAACAAGGAAGTCTCGTCGCAGACCGAAGAAAGCGCAGTCTCCCACTACTGGCTTTCGCGGCGAGACTCCTTTTGAGCGCTGTGAGTCTGCCCTGCTTGACGAACGCCACAGGGGTGAGCAACCTGTGGTACAAGCAGCGGGCAGACGGAGGGAATGCACAGACGAGCTTTTGCTTACCCCTCGGTCGGCTCTCAATGGCTGCTGCGAGCTCCCGACGCCTCAGAGGAGGCGGAGCCATCGCAGAGAGAGCCACCGAGGGGCGTGTGTGTCTGTGTGTTCTTCCAGGCTCAACCCGGACACTGAGGAGGAGGACCTAACACCGCTGATCCCGCCGGCTACTCCACAGGACACCCCCATGTATTTTTTGGGGGGGAGTACAAGCCACGTCGGCTTGGCGGACACGCCCCCCGATGACGTCAGTATGGTGGCTCCGCCCCCCGAGGACGTCGGCTTGGCGGACACGCCCCCCGATGATGTCAGTATAGTGGCTCCGCCCCCCGAGGACGTCGGCTTGGCGGACACGCCCCCCGATGACGTCAGTATAGTGGCTCCGCCCCCCGAGGACGTCGGCTTGGCGGACACACCCCCCGATGACGTCAGTATGGTGGCTCCGCCCCCCGAGGACGTCGGCTTAGTGGCTCCGCCCCCCGAGGACGTTGGCTTGGCGGTTCCGCCCCCCGAGGACGTCGGCATGGCGGTTCCGCCCCCCGAGGACGTCGGCATGGCGGTTCCGCCCCCCGAGGACGTCGGCATGGCGGTTCCGCCCCCCGAGAACGTCTGCTTGGTGGCTCCGCCCCCCGAGTGCATCTCCTCACCTCGGATTCCTGTCCCCGCTGCCCGTAGGCAGTTCGTACCTGTTCCTGTCCCCGCTGCCCGTCGGCAGTTCGTGCCTGTTCCTGTCCCCGCTGCCCGTCGGCAGTTCGTGCCTGTTCCTGTCCCCGCGACCCTGGAGGGGTCGTCCACGCCGGTTCCTGTCCCCGCGACCCTGGAGGGGTCGTCCACACCGGTTCCTGTCCCCGCGACCCTGGAGGGGTCGTCCACGCCGGTTCCTGTCCCCGCGACCCTGGAGGGGTCGTCCACGCCGGCTCCTGTTCCCGCTGCCCGCCAGCGGACCCTGCCTGTTCCCGCTGCCCGCCAGCGGACCCTGCCTGTTCCCGCTGCCCGCCAGCGGACCCTGCCTGTTCCCGCTGCCCGCCGCCCGGCCGCGCCTGTTCCCGCTGCCCGCCGCCCGGCCGCGCCTGTGTCCCCAGAGACTGTGCTGCCCTCTATTGGGCCTGGACCCTTTGTGCCCCCTGCTCTGCCATGTGCCCCTGTCTCTTTGCCCATGTTCCCCTTGCTCCCATGTTCTGTCCCTGGTTTTGTGTTGGTCCCAGTCCCTGTGTGTGTGCCTGTTCGTGTCCTTGTGCCCGTCCCTGTGTCTGGTTCCAGTGGTGTCCTCTCTGTCCCGGTTCCCGTGTCTGTTCCCCAGATTGTGACCCACTTCGTTCCTGTCCCAGTCTCCGTCGTCCAGGCCGTGTTTGCCTCAGTGTTTACCTCTGCCCTGTCCCCTGGCCCCGCTCCAGTGTCTGTCCCCGGTCCTGTCCTGTCCAGCCCTGCTCCTGTGCCTCGCCCTGGCCCTATCCGGTCTCCCTGTGTCCCGTGTCATGCCGTGTCCCAGGTCCCTCGTCCTATTTTGTCTGGTCCTGTCCCTCCGGTCTGTCCTGTGTCCGCTGTCCCTGTCCTGTCTGCCCTTGCGTGCCCCGGAGTGGCACGCTTTGAGGGGGGGTTATGTCACGTAGGGCAACGCCCCCTCTCGTAGCTGTCACTCTGGGTTCCCTCATGTCCGTGTTCCCTGCCTGTTTGTCGCGCCCTGCTCGTTTATTTTGATTCCTCGTGTGTTACCACGCCCCTGTGTCATTGTCATCACCTGTCCCTAGTTTGTTTCTATGTATATAAGTCCCGTCATTCCCCAGTCGTGTCATCCGTGATTTTGTCTATCAGTTGGTTTGTTCATCCCGTCAGTACGTGCATTCGTGAGTTTACGCTGTGTTTCTGTTTTCCGTGTTGTTTTGCCTGCTCCGTGTCTCCCCGTCGTGTTTAAGTTCCCTGTCCCATTATGCCTGTGTACCTCTGTTATTCGGACTGCCCTCCTGTGATCGACCCTGCCTGGCTTTCTGACGACGAGTATGGTATTCCCTTTAATAAATCTCGCTCCTCTCAGCGATTGTGTCCGTCTCCTCGCTCCGTTGCTTCTGCAACGTTACACACCCACAGCTGACACATGCCTCATTTACATAACACTGGAGGTAAGAAGGGCTAATCACACCTACCAAGAGAGCAAGAGACTTATGTCATTTGACATAAGTTGGGAGTCTAGTAGGGAGTCTGTCTAAAGACGAGGGTTTGGTAGTTCTATTAATGGTTTCATTTTGTAACCTCTCAATAAGTATTAAAAGATTCAATAGTTTTTGTAGCGTTCTACCATATCTTCTCTTTTCCCCATATTTTAGAAGGAACAAAGCGAAATAATGGATTCTCAAATTGCAAAGATCAATCAAAGCCTCACCACAGCTGAGGAGATGAGAAACCAAACCAAGCTTCTAATGCAGCCCTATGCCAACTGGGAGGGGTACCTGACTCCTGCACCACTCTCCAGAGCCATCATGGGAGAGCTGGTCTTCATCTCTTCACAAACTGATTTCTCCTTCAACAAAAACCCACCCAAGGGAGGCTACCAGTACATCAAATACCCAGAGTCCTTTCGTGCTTGCCTCATGCAGGTGTGTAACTCTGGCTGGTGGGCGTTCAATAAAGCCCATAAGAACATGGATCAGATTCAACTCCACACCTTCACTGTCCCAGATTACATGAAGAATGCTGTGAAGATTCTGTTCCAAGGTGATGATGAGGTTGTTCAAGCCCACCTGCCTGACCAGCTGGAGAACATTCGTGTCATTGCAGATGAGTGCTTTACTCTGGCTTCTGCAACAGAACAGAAGTTCAGTGAGGTCATCAACATAATCCAAGAGTTGCTGGAAGCATGTGTCAATGCAGAGCACTTTTATGGAGAGGAACTGGAAGAAATAAAGAAGAAACAGATTGAGAATGAAATGAGGAAAGGGTCATCAAAAGATGCTTTAAAGCGCTCTGAGAAAGCAGTGAAAACCATAGAAGGGCAAATGAATGAAGCACATGAGAGGTACAAAAGTGCAATGGGGTCACTTCCCAGTGGATGGGAGATGATCGGGATGGATGTTGTGGGAGCTGTGACTGAGAGTTTCACAGGTTTAGTTAATGGACTGACATCTCTCATAGCTCACCCAGTAACCACAATGTGTAGGGCTTCAAAAGAAATAGCTCAAACAAAGAGGAACATAAGAGGTCAGGATGAGACCATAGATGTAATCGACGAAATAAACATATACAGCAAGTCTGCAGAAATTCTGACCAATGCACAGCTGATTCAGCAGTATGTGCAGGAGGGGAACATAAATTGGAATGAACTGTATGATCAGAAGAGTAAATGTCCAAAATCAGATTTCTTGTCACATCAATTGAAAATAATTAATGCCAGTTTAGAAAAACTCCCACGATGTGAAGCAAAGAAGAGTGCCCAAGAGATATGTGAACAAGGCATTTACATATGTAAAAAGCTTTCAAAATATGCACCAGGTGGAAAGTGTGAAGAAGGTAAAACAAAAGAGTTGATTAACAAAATCAGAAACCTGACTGAATCAGCCCGCATATTTGACAGCAAAAGTAAAGCTGTTACCCATTCTCCTGCCCTGGTCTCAACACCACCCATGATGAATAAAGAAGTAACTAAATCTGAGAAGCAGACTTTCTCACAGAGAGCCTCAGAGAACGCTCGGTTCCGCATAGAGCAGAGCAGAGCTCAGCTAGACAAGACCAGAGAGATCTATGAGAAGAGTGTGGAGAACATGGAGATAAAACAAAAGGAACTGACTGAAATCTTGATCATCATGAGGAACTGTGAACTTAAAGAGATTGACTTTAACACCACCATCAAGATGCTGGTGAAAGGTATGGAGGCCATGGGCAGAGTGAAGGAGCAGTGGGAGAAGATGGTTCACTTCTTTCAGATGGTGTCCAACATTGTGAAAACCAGCCTGACCGTGACTCTCAAAAATTTTGTCTCTACATCTGAGAAGACTCAGTCGCTGTCCTATAATGGAAAGCTCTTCTCCAAAGACCTACTCTACTGCCAGGCCTTTCAAGCCACTAACATTGCTAATCTGGTCCACATGATCTCAGCAACCTACACTGAAGTATCTGACAAGCACCTCATGGATCGGATCAGCTCACTGGGGAAACTTATGGTCATGGACAAGTCAAAGCCAGAGTTCATACAGGAACGTCTGCAGTTACAGAATGACTGTGATGCAGCTCAAAAAGCCATTTTACAACTTGTTCAAAAGAACAAGGCTGAGTTTGAAAGGAAGACACACTCAAGACTGGAGAAGATTGATAAAGAGCTGCTGGCAATTCTGCCCTCTGCTGCCCCTGAAGAGTTGAAGAGCGTTCAAAAAGCTGTTAAAAGTGGATTCACAGAGGAAGAGGAAGGAGACTACATCTGAATAGAGGAACAGGAAGGACATTACATCTGAAGAGAAGAAGAGGAACGAGACTACATCTGAACAGAGGGAGAGGATAGAGATTACATCTGAATGGAATAACAACATTTTATTTACCAAATATTATATTGTATTATATCAAAACACCTCAATCACACAAAAGCATGTTTGTGTTTATATATGATTTAGCTTTTCCTCCAGTTAACATGTGCTTTCACACTTAATACCAGCTACTTTCCTTCATGTTACAATAAATAAAGTCTTGTTTAAAGTGATTGAATGGTTTGCTATTGTGATGTTGTCATACACACTGAAGCAACAAGCTGTAAAACTTCTCATATGTTTTATTTTGTGATTGTTTTTCGCACCATGTGCCTTTGCAAAGCAGTGTGAGGGTTAGGAGGTCATAATGAGCTCAGAGGTCATAACGAGCTCAGATTGGAGGCCTCTCAAGCCTCGTCCATCACTCTCCTCATCTCTCCTCCCTTCCTGTGTCTCTGCTTGGACTTTTCCCCCACACGGACTAGACTCTTTTTTCTGGCTAAGAAAAACATCTTAAATTTCTCCATGTGCACAAATAAACACTAAGAATCTGATGATCAACTCTGTCTTCTGACTGTTCATTGCAGAATTTCTAACAATTTTATACAATTATATAAAGAATAAATAAAGTTACGGACTGTCTAGGCGTAAGGACCGTAACGGATGAAGGTGAACAACAGGGCAAATGTTAGTGATGATGGGACTACAGAAGTGGGTGGTTAAATGTGTATTATACAGAAATTGTATTTACAAAGACATATATATATATATATATATATATATATATATATATATATATATATATAGACGTAACTGGTCTCACCTTCAGGAGTGCCGTAGGCCAACATAAACAGAACAGAACTATAAAATAAACGAAACACTAATTACTCTAACAGAAAACAGGCAGTCATGGCCTGGTGGTTAGGGAACTGGTCTTGTGACTGGAGGGTCATGGGTTTGATTCCCAGACCTGAGGCCATGACTGAGGTGCTCCTGAGCAAGGCCCTTAACCCTCAATTGCTCACTTGTATAAAAATTAGATAAAATTGTAAGTCGCTCTGGATAAGGGTGTCTGCCAAATTCCATAAATGTAAATGTAAAACAAACACTCAGTACTACCCTAACTCCCTAACAAAAACCACACAAAAAAACCCAAACCTCAAAACAAAATGGCAGCCACTCCCTACTAGGGTTGCCACCTAGGTCTGACAAAAAACAAGGACACTGTCATACTGACACAGGGTGGCGAGTGTAATCTGTTGAGCGGGAGGGGGGGGGGTGGCGAACGTAAGTTGTTGAGTGTGGGGGTGGCGAACGTAAGTTGTTGAGCGGGGGGGGGGGTTGGCGAACGTAAAACGTTACCGGAGGGGTTTAAAATGGACACAGTGAGAAGTAAAGTATTTAAAGAGTGCAGAAACAGTCTGAATCGTGGTTTGAACTAACCTAGTTTTTTTGCCGGGACCGAATTTTAAAAAGAAGAAAGGACAAAACAGGACAGCCCGGGAAAACCGGGACAGGCATGTGAAAACCGGGACAGTCCCGGGAAAACCAGGACAGGTGGCAACACTACTTCCTACTTACCAGAACACCAACAACACATAGAATATTTACAAAATGTACAGCCAGCAGACAATGCAAAATACTAACAACACAATCAAAGTAACCAAGGAGCACAAGTTGTCTTGCTAGGAAGGTCCTATTCAAGTGAAGGGTAGAAAGACATGGAATGGAGTCTGGAGCAGAGCTATACAAACAGAACAGACAGCAAACACTACATACAAACGTGTGCATAGGACATAACCTCCCCCCCCCCCATAAGTGTGAGACCTCTGACCAAATCACAGGTAACCAAAACACATTTCATCTAACACCTAGAGAGGGTATCTGCCACAGCATTCTCAGAGCCCATTTTGTGTTTAATACAAATGTTAAATCCCTGGATAATAAGGGACCAGGACATAAGGCGTTGGTTCAAATTGGACATACAATGCAAGAATGTCAAAGGATTGTGACCAGGCCAAAATTGTGTTGTAAGGCCAAAAGAAGAGCTAATGCTTCCTTCTCTATGGTGCTATAGGCCAATTGGTGTTTAGCAAACTTCTTTGAGAAGTAACACACTGGGTGGTCAATTCCACATGAATCCTCCTGTGGGAGTACTGCGCCAGCCCGGTACAGCTGGCATCAACCTCTAGCTTAAATGGCCTAGCAAAATCCGGTGCAGCAAGCACAGGTGAACTACACAATAGACTCTTTACAGACACAAAAGCAGACTGACAAGCAGAAGACCATAAAAATGGAACATTGTTACGCAGAAGAGAGGTAAGCGGCAGAACAACATCTGAAAAGTTCCTACAAAAACAACAGTAATAACCAGCCAGTCCGAGGAAACGCCCAAGCTCACGTTTAGAAATGGGGGGGAGGGAACGCGTTTATCACTTGGACTTTGGCATCAAGGGGACGCACCTGACCACGTCCTACTAACTTGCCAAGGTAAGAAATTGTGCTTTTCTCCCAAAGTCGCACTTCTCTAGATTAAAGCACCAATGATGCACCGTCTCTAAAGATTTCATGTGTTCCTCCAAGTCTCAAGAGTACACAACCAAATCATTCAGATAGGCCTCACAATTTGACACACCTTTAGCACAATGTTCATCAGCCGTTGGAATGTAGCAGGAGCATTTTGCAACCCAAAAGCCATCACTGTATATTGCAGAAAGTTGTCTGGCATAGTGAAGGCAAAAATCTCAGTGGCACAAGCAGTCAGGGGAACTTGCCAATAACCTTTTAGAAGGTCTAACTTGCTAACGAACTTTGCAGACCCCACACGGTCTACGCAATCTTCCATTCAGGGAAGAGGAAATGAGTCAGGTATGGTGACTGCATTCACTTTTCTATAGTCAGTGCAGAAGCGATAAGTACCATCAGGCTTTGGTACTAAAAGACAGGGTGAACACCAAGAACTACTGCTAGGGATTGCAAGATTGTTTTTAAGCATGTAGTCTGTCTCTTTCATCAGAAGGGAGCGTTTGTGAGGGTTTACACGATAAGGATGTTGTTTAATGGGCAGGTGACCTTGGACATCAATCAAGATAAATAAGTCAGCTTCTCAGACAGGCGCTGTAATGCCTCAGAGTTAGCAAGTCTAGCACTTGGAACACAGCTCCTACCCAAGTGAAGGTCATCCTGTTCAGGAGCATACTCAAGTGATGCAGATGCTGCTGGCACAGGGACCGACAACTGAGCAACAGCAGTAGCACTTACAGTTGTCAGGCGATCAACATATGGCTTGAGCATGTTAATATGACAAAGACGTGACTTACGCCAACGATCAGGGGTTGTTAATACAGTTTGTTGGGGACAGTTTCTGCTGGACCACATAGGGTCCTGAAAAGCAAGTCTGTAGGGTAGAACCTGACATGAGTAACAGTTGTAGGTACCATGCTAAACCAGCAGGTGGTAGTACCACTGGCAACACATGGAACAAGCTTGCTTTGACGAAAGTAAGGGTGTGTCTAAAGTACGTATCCAGGTGTTAAATATCCTGATCAGCCATTTCTCTCTCTCTCTGGTTTGACCGACACATAGGTTAGACCTATTAAAGAGAGGCTCCGTCATCTCTCTCTGGTTTGACCGACACGTGGGTTAGACCTACTAAAGAGAGGCTCCGTTATTTCTCTCTCTCTCTGGTTTGACTGACACATAGGTTAGACCTAATAAAGAGAGGCTCCACCATTTCTCTCTCTTCGTTGTCTTTATTGAGAACACGCAAACTTTGGTACCTATTACCATTACGTATATTTGGTACGTGGTCGTATTACTTAATTAACAAGCCCGAGTTACGGTGTAATCCACCAACCAACCGCGGCAACAGATTCACCAAATTACTTCAATCAAGCTTGCTAACACGGCCACACGGACTGAAACAAAGGCAATCAAGTCCTTGTTGTTAAACCATGAACGAGACTCTCATTCCTGGACTTCATATCCAGAAGGACGATTCCCAACACACCTGGACGACGTCGCTTTTATCAACGAGGAGCCTGCGTGGAAATTCCCTCGTAATTCCACCCAAAAATCCTCAACACGTGAGACTCTTAGCGCTGGGCTTAGTTTAATAATTGGGCATAGTTACTTGAGCTGTAGAGTTAACTAAGTTTTCTGTTAATACATTCTGAATGTGTTTAACTTAACTTATTTTCATAATCTTCATTAAGATTTGTACACAAGTTCTCCACCTTGCATGCAATCTCCCCATGTTTTTATCTTCTGAATAACAACTTGTAGTCCTCCCCATTCTCAGACACACCACATTAATTTTTAGTTATTAAGCCAGCGCCATTACCCTTTGTTCTGACCACGTTGGAATAAACCAGTTGAGCTCATTAACATAAAGTCTCGCTGCTCTACTGTTTAAAGTCGGCGCCATTTTAGTTGCTTTGTTCTCCATAGGAGAACTGGGATTACAACTCCCGCCTCCTCACAAGCGCACCCGCACACATTTATTCTCCTCCCCTTTTTACACACACACACACACACACACACACACACACACACTAGATGCGGAGTCTTCACTGTAAATATACTGATCCTTGTTGATGCTGTTGTTTTAGAATAGTTGGTTTTAAATAAATGTATCATTTATTTTTCACCAAATTGTCTGTGTTGATGTCATTCAAAAGTGGTTGATGCCAAAACCCCACAGTGAAAAGAATTCACAGTTAAATCCTTCAGATACCAAACCATTAATTGCCTTTAGTTGATAACTAAACTTGTGGTTCTGGTATAATTAGAATTAGGGTTGTCCCGATCCGATATTTGGATCGGATCGGCCGCCGATATTGGCAAAAAAATGTGTATCGGTATGGGATCGGCAGGCACGAGAAAATGTCGATCCAGACTCCTGATCCAGTTTTTTTTTTAAGTCCGATCCGGGTTTTCCAGCACACCCATTTAGATAATCCATTCCAGTTTTTGCTGTGGTTTTGCCAGTGAGAGTAAAATCCGGTCTGCATTTTCCAGCACACCTTCAGCACACGAGCATAGCGTCTGCCCCAATTTAGCTCCGTGGCATCTCGGACCGCCGTGTAAATTTGAAGTTATTGGTTAAAATGTCAGTTGTGTGGGATTATTTTACCTTAAAGGATGACAAAGACGAAGAGGTAGAGTGCAACATATGCCACAGTAAAGTCAAGCGTGGTGGTAAAGCTGTAAGAACTTTTAATACCACCAATCCAATCAAGCATTTAGCGAAATACCACCATTAACAACATGACGAGTTTCTAAAGAAAACCGAAGACAAAAAGAAAGGTCCTACACAACTAACACTGGCAGAAACGTTTGAATTGAAGGGAGTGTATAGATGGGGATGGAGCAGCAAAGTGTGGAGTAGAAGGCATTTTGCTTTTAATTAGTTTACGATATGTGCACGGATTTTTTTTTAAGCTTTGGTTTACACTTGTTCAAGAGCACTGATGGATGTTAATGTTAATAGACTATTTGTTAATAGACTATTTTCCACTCAGGTTGTGTGTTTTGCTTTTTTAATATAATTTACAATATTATTTGCACTTGTGGCTTTTTAATCCTTGGTTTACTGATGCTATTTCTGTTTGTTATTTAATATTTTGTCTATTTTGAGTTTATTAATTGCTGTTACGGAACAGCTCCGGACCCTTCCCTGTGGGCGTGCCGCTATGTTGTCTGCGTGTCGTTATGTCCATGTTTGTACTTCCGTGGGTGTGGGTTGTTTGTGAGCGTGTTCGTGGTTACACCTGTGCCTTGTCTCGAGGTCACGTGGGTCTGTGTACTTCACCTATTTAATGTGCGTTAACGCGGTGTCTTGTGCTCGTCTTTGTCTAAAGTTCATGCCTGTGCAAGCCACCGCAATTTGCGTGCTTGCACCATCTGTGCTGGGCTTTGCGTTTTTGTATTTTCATTAAATGTTCAGTGTGCACCACAAGACGTCTGTCGCGTTTCCTCCTTGCTCCCACACGCCAGCGTCACAGAAAGACGAGCCGAACAAGACGACGTATGCCAGGATACGCCACCCGAGCACCGAGGGGGAAGAGAAGGAGCAGGCGTCACCATGGCTCTTCCCCAGTCCGGTGCCAAGAAGTCCCCGTTACCGAGCAGCAGATGAAGCAGGACCCTGTCTGCACGTACCTGCTCTGTGCCGCTCGGGAGGCGGAGGATGCCGAGACGGCGGAGTACTTCCGCCGATCCGCAGCACGCGCATGGGAGGAGAGACACCCCCACGCGTCCCTGGAGCTTCCACCCATGGCTGTGAGCAGCAGTAAGAGGGAGGAAGCAAGCGCACCGCTCCTGGTTCTCCCTGAGGAGGAGGAGACCAGTGAGCCGTTCATGGTGGGTGCGGGTACCTTTGCCCTCACCCCTCCCGAAGTCGAGTTCGGCAGCGACGAGTCCGGAGAGGAAGAGAGCCCCCGCTCCTCCGTTCGTTCGGAGGAGAGTGAGGGCGAAACCAGCTGCGCTCCCTCTATTCCCGCAGCTCTCTGGACGGCCGAGGAGGAGAAGGTCAGCCCCCCGTCGTCGTTGTTCTCCGAATCGACGGTCTATTACGGGGAGGGTGACGAGGAGACCAGCTCTCTTCCCTCCAGCCACACATCCTCCACCGAGCGCCACGATGCGGAGGAGGACGTCAGCCCTCCCCCTTCCCTATTCTCGGCTCCTACCGTGTATTATGGGGAGGGGGTGGAAGTCAGTCGCCCTCCGTCCGCCTGTTCATCACCCTTGGGGCGCGAGAAAGAGAGCGAGGGGGTGGACAGCGCCTCTGGGTGTTCGGAGAGCACAGTCCACCTAGGGAAAGAGGTTCCTCAGTCTCCCTCAGCGGCGAGCAGCATGGACTGCTCCCGCTGCCTGACCCCGGAGGAACCCATGTCGCTGGGTCGGAGCGTCTCCGAGAGCGAGGAGGAGATGGAGACGTCGGGGGGCGAGGCGACGGCATCTCCAGGAGCGCAGGGGGGTCCTGGTGTGGTCAGCGGTCCAAGGTGGATGTGTCACGCGCCCTTGGAGCCGCCGCGGACACCAGCCGGCGCGCGGCACAAAGCCAGGAATCCAGCCGCGCCCAGAGGGAGAACCGAAGCTCCCCTAAGGAAGCCACCGGGAGCGCGGCCAGCGGGAGTTGCGAGTGGCGCAACGCGCGCGAGGAGTCGGAACCCAAGGACCGGAGGGACTCCGCCGCCTGTTCCGCCTGCCGTGCCCGCCCAGCCTGCTTTCCCTGGAGGGATAGCAACACCGTGTGCGCTTTGGCAGGCAGCTGGAGCGGTGCCATGGCTGCCTGTCCCTATATGTTTGTCCATTCCCCTATGTCTCCCTAATCTCCTTTTCCCGTTCGTTCCTCTTGTGTTTCATGTTCCTGTGTGCGTGTTTGTGACTGTGCCATTGTTTAATGTTTTCTCCCCTGTCTTCCCAGGGAGGGTGTGCTAGAGCTGTCCGCGGCGGTTCCCGCCGTCGGGGGTGACTTCTCTCGGAGGCTCGTGATCCCGGGGGCTCCGGACCTGCCCGTTGGTGTTTGTTCGGGGCTCTCCCGCTACGCGGGACGCTCCGGGAGTAGCGAGCCCCTGGCGGGGGGTTCTGTTACGGAACAGCTCCGGACCCTTCCCTGTGGGCGTGCCGCTATGTTGTCTGCGTGTCGTTATGTCCATGTTTGTACTTCTGTGGGTGTGGGTTGTTTGTGAGCGTGTTCGTGGTTACACCTGTGCCTTGTCTCGAGGTCACGTGGGTCTGTGTACTTCACCTATTTAATGTGCGTTAACGCGGTGTCTTGTGCTCATCTTTGTCTAAAGTTCATGCCTGTGCAAGCCACCGCAATTTGCGTGCTTGCACCATCTGTGCTGGGCTTTGCGTTTTTGTATTTTCATTAAATGTTCAGTGTGCACCACAAGACGTCTGTCGCGTTTCCTCCTTGCTCCCACACGCCAGCGTCACAATTTCTAAATAAACAGGTCAGTTTCTCCTTACCAACCATTGTGTATTATTCAAACACACCTAATTCAGCTGGCTACTTGTTATCAAGAGTAAAACGCTTTTCAACATGAGTTTGACAACAAAGTAAGTTGGCTAAATAACTTTAAACTTTAATACATGCTCGGATAGGCCGGTATCGGTATCGGCCGATATCGGTATCGGATCGGAAGTGCAAATAAATATCGGTATCAGATCGGAAGTTCAAAAAGCTGGATCGGGACATCCCTAATTAGAATATGAGACTGATTCTAAATTAAATTATTCTAAATTATTGAGGCTGATTAATAATTAAGGTAAAACAAATTATATCTACTTTAAAGGATTAGTAGGTGAAACCCCTACACAGTAGGACCTTGTCACCAACA